>NC_027748.1:325656-364125 GCF_000695525.1 Brassica oleracea var. oleracea
TGCCTTCATTCTAATTCCATTCAATTCTGTATTGAATACCAGCCCCTTAGTTTTTATATAAGGAAATATAACTTTCTAGGGTTTACTGAACTGCGGATATCACGGTGTCTCATCTTGCGCGGCAAGATAAGTAATTAAAACCTTGGCCCATGGGCTAAATGTTAGCATGTGAGTAATGGTCTTCTAGTTTAGGATGATGAATCGCCAAATTCTATAATGTTTACTCTAATAGTCTAATTAAAGTTTGTGTTGCCTTTCGTTATAAAATATAGTTTTCTGGTCTTGGTCTGTTTCTAAGTCAACTTATTCTCAAGAAGTCATATTATTTATATTATATGCTATAAAGGAGAAAAAATGAAGTTGGACCGGTTCAGCTAATATAAAAGAAACTCAAGAGTCAAACATGAACATAAAATATACTAATGAACGCGTTTAATGTGTCTAAATTAAAAAAAATCTTTGTCTACGTTCCAAATTAGCTACGTAACCCACCTAACCTTTGTGCATGTTCTCTACATATTATATATATACATATACAAATTACAAAGTGATCAAACTTAAAAGAGTATAGAGCAACAAAAAAAACCAACAAAATGTCCATGATTCGGCTTATAACTTTGATTATTCTCTTGTTCTTTGCATCATTGAACACAATCGTCATCGCTGGGTTACCATACGACAAAGAAGCTCTCAATACCAGTAAGTTTATGGTTACTATGGGAAACCTCTTCTTTCATCTCTTGAATTGGTTTTATTTTTCATAGTATTGATTTTTATTTTTTTTGGCTGGAAAAGAAACAGGAGAAGCGGTTTGGGATCAAAAGATCGTCAACAATCTCAGAGGTGCAGTAAAGCCCAGCACCTCACGGCCTGCGCGTCAATACCGAATAAGTCCATGGAAGGGTTCTGAAGATTCTAAGTCGACTCAATGGGACCGTAATGCTATCATAGATGCATTTTTCCGATAACAAGCTTCACTTATTCAACGATATTATCATTTCATATGTGTAACTCGGTTTCATATTTTTTAGTAAACTTCTTCTTGATTGGCACAAAGCATCTTTTTTTTTGGGTTTGGCATATTAGAGCATCTTTATCCCATAAACCCAATTGGGTATCTTTTTTTTCTTTTGTCTGATTAAAAAAAAAAAAAAAAACCTATCACTGACCGCCATGTTTCAGTGGAACCCACAGACAGTACAAAAAACCATGAACAAACGTTTCTTCTCCTGCGACTTTTGCAACTTGTTTTTTTTTTTTTTTTGCGGTGGCTCACACCTTACTTTTTGGGTAAAAACCCTCCTAAAACCATGCGATAATGCTGCTCTTAGCCTATCAGATATCAATTTTTAAAAAAAAGATTTTGGGAAGGTTTTAGTTTGTTCTAAAAACAATATCTAACCCTATTTATATTTTTTTTATATTATAACTATAAAAGTATAAGTGAATTTTTCTCTAATGTATTTTTCTATATTTAAAAGAATACATTTGAGTCATGTTAATGAAAACATATATTAGGCTAACTAAAAATGAATTATGAAATATTACACAGCAAATAATAATAATAATAATAATAATAATAATAATAAATATTATTATTTTATCCAGAATTTTGTTGGCTCTATCGAGTTTTATAACATAAGAGTAATCAATCACTTAATATAGATTTAATTAATTATTACTAAATATAAAGTTACAAGATATGGCCCATCACGACTGACATAATGATCTGAAACCCAATAGGTGTTACACCAAAAACCCATCTACTCACCCTAACCTAATAATATATTATAAGGCCCGAAAGTCCCAATCCTTGCACACTCAAAACGTAAGTGTACATTTTAATTACAAATAAGAAGCGAGACGCGACGAGAATTGGAAGCAGATCTATTCGACGGAAACTGAATCACTCTCTTCTCCTCAACCATCGATTTGTCTTCTCTGACTCTCGCATCGACGTTTCTCCGGTAATGCTACTGATCTCCACCGTGAAGCTCTGGTTGATCGCTTTTTCTCTCCGATCCGAGGTGAATCCCCCTATTTCTCCTTGTAAGAATCTCGATTTCTGACGGATCTCTCACTACTTGTTTCCTTCAGATCTGCTTGCGATTTCAATTGGATTGCGTTCTCTGTGAAATGTCTCGCTTATTCTTTCGTTCTCTGTGATCTGGTTTGTGTGCAGAGCTAATATGTTGACGAAGTTCGAGACGAAGAGTAACAGAGTGAAGGGCCTCACCTTCCACCCTAAGCGACCATGGATCCTCGCCAGTTTGCACAGTGGTGTGATCCAGCTCTGGGATTATCGTATGGGTACTTTGATCGATCGATTCGACGAGCACGAAGGTCCTGTTCGTGGTGTTCATTTTCACAATTCTCAGCCTCTCTTCGTCTCCGGAGGTATAGTCTTTGCTTTTTTTTTTTTAATCTCAACATTCTAGATTTTGAGCTACAAGTCCGTATTTATTAAAAAATTCATCATATATATAAACCATGATATGATATAATCTGCTGAGTTATTATATATCTTAGTGTGTGTGCTCTATTTCTAGTTAAATTGGTTTTTCAACATATGTTATTTTGGATAATTGGACCTAATTAATTGAAATCAGATCCCATGTTGCGTGTGCTTTGCGCATATTCTAGAAATGAGAACCTGTTAATGCAACTGTATTAGATTATTCTTCATTATGAGTATTTTTTTTTTTTTTAATCCTAATGTTACTCATATGCAGTTGGTGGCACTGACAACATTGTGTGTTTGCAGGTGATGATTACAAGATTAAAGTCTGGAACCACAAAACACACAGGTGCCTTTTCACTCTTCTCGGCCATCTCGACTACATCCGCACTGTCCAATTCCACCACGAGAACCCCTGGATTGTGAGTGCTAGTGACGATCAGACTATCCGCATTTGGAACTGGCAGTCTCGGACTTGTATCTCCGTGCTTACTGGCCACAATCATTATGTCATGTGTGCTTCTTTCCATCCTAAAGAAGACCTTGTCGTCTCTGCATCTCTGGATCAGACTGTCCGTGTCTGGGATATTGGTTCTCTTAAGAAGAAGACAGTGTCTCCTGCTGATGACCTCATGCGATTCACACAGATGAACTCTGATCTTTTCGGTGGTGTTGATGCTATTGTTAAGTACGTCCTCGAAGGTCATGATAGAGGAGTAAACTGGGCTTCCTTTCATCCCACTCTTCCTCTCATCGTCTCTGGTGCAGATGACCGCCAAGTGAAGCTGTGGCGTATGAATGGTAATTCCATTCCGGAAGTCTCTCTCTCTCCCTCTCTCTGTTTTTTTGTTTAAAACCATTGTTTGTACACTAAATTGCAATTTCTGTAGTAGTGGAGCTGATGTCATTAACGCGTTCTTTTCAATTTTATTGCAGAAACTAAAGCTTGGGAGGTGGATACACTGCGAGGCCACATGAATAATGTTTCATCTGTTATGTTCCATGCAAAACAGGACATTATTGTATCCAACTCTGAGGATAAAAGCATTCGTGTCTGGGATGCTACCAAGCGAACTGGAATCCAAACTTTTCGCCGTGAGCATGATCGATTCTGGATTCTTGCAGTTCACCCTGAGATTAATTTACTGGCAGCGGGGCATGACAACGGTATGATCGTCTTCAAGCTTGAGAGAGAACGTCCTGCATTTGCTTTGAGTGGCAATTCTTTGTTCTATACCAAAGATAGATTTTTGAGGTACTACGATTGTTCAACTCAGAAAGATTCCCAAGTTATCCCTATACGGCGTCCTGGTACTCCAAGCTTGAATCAAAGTCCAAGGATTCTATCATACAGTCCGACGGAAAATGCGGTTTTGATCTGCTCAGATTTGGATGGTGGTTCTTACGAGTTGTACATCATACCGAAAGATAGTGTTGGCAGAAGTGACGTTGTGCAAGATGCAAAGAGGGGGACAGGTGGTTCTGCGGTATTCATTGCCCGTAACCGGTTTGCTGTTCTTGAGAAAAGCACCAGCCAGGTGCTAGTCAAGAATCTCAAGAATGAGGTGGTTAAAAAGAGTTCTCTGCCTATACCCACAGATGCTATCTTTTATGCTGGAACTGGAAATTTGCTCTGTAGATCTGAGGATAAAGTGGTTATATTTGACCTTCAGCAAAGGCTTGTTCTTGGTGAGCTTCAGACACCGTTTGTTAGGTATGTTGTATGGTCTAATGATATGGAGAGTGTTGCTTTGCTCAGCAAACATACTATCATCATTGCGAGCAAAAAACTTGTCCTCCAGTGCACACTTCATGAGACAATACGTGTGAAAAGTGGAGCTTGGGATGACAATGGTGTCTTCATTTACACAACTTTGAACCATATCAAGTACTGTCTTCCTAATGGAGATAGTGGTATCATCCGAACCCTGGATGTCCCTATCTACATCACCAAGGTTTCTGGAAATACGATCTTCTGCTTGGACCGGGATGGGAAAAACAGGGCAATCACCATCAATGCAACTGAATACATTTTCAAGCTTGCACTGCTGAGAAAGAGATATGATCATGTCATGAGCATGATAAAGAACTCCCAGCTCTGTGGACAGGCTATGATTGCTTACCTGCAGCAGAAAGGATTCCCTGAAGTTGCCCTCCATTTTGTTGAAGACGAGAGAGTCCGTTTCAACCTGGCTCTTGAAAGTGGCAACATTAGCGTCGCTGTTGCATCCGCTACAGAGATAAATGAGAAAGAGCAGTGGTATAGACTTGGGGTGGAGGCTCTTCGCCAAGGTAATGCTGGAATTGTTGAATTTGCGTACCAGCAAACAAAGAACTTTGAGAGATTATCTTTTCTATATCTCATAACTGGTAAGTTGGACAAGCTTTCCAAGTTGATGAAGATTGCGGAAGTGAAGAACAATGTAATGGGTCAGTTCCACAATGCTCTCTACCTAGGAGATGTTAAAGAGCGTGTCAAGATACTTGAGAATGCTGGTCATTTACCTCTCGCTTATATCACTGCATCGGTTCATGGTTTAAAGGACGTTGCTGAGAGACTGGCGACTGAGCTAGGAGAGAACGTGCCTTCATTGCCTGAAGGGAAAACTCCATCGCTTCTAATGCCACCATCTCCTGTCATGTGTGGTGGTGATTGGCCTCTTCTAAGAGTGATGAAGGGAATATTTGAAGGCGGGCTTGAGAGTGCAGCCAGGGGAGGTGCTGTTGATGAAGAAGAAGAAGAAGATGCTGGTGGTGACTGGGGGGATGCATTTGACATGGTCGATGTTGATGGAATGGAGAACAGAGACATCGATGCCATTTTGGAGGAAGCAGAAAGAGGAGAAGACGAAAATGATGAAGAAGGTGGATGGGAGGAACTTGAGGGCTTAGACCTCCCACCAGAGCTTGACACTCCTAAGGCCTCTGCTAACGCACGTTCATCCGTCTTCGTGACACCTACTCAAGGTATGCCCGTAAGTCATATTTGGAGCCAGAAGTCATCCCTTGCAGCTGAGCAAGCTGCAGCAGGAAGCTTCGACACTGCAATGCGTCTGCTCAACAGGCAGCTTGGTATAAAGAACTTTGCGCCTTTGAAATCGATGTTTATTGATTTGTTCAGTGGCAGCCAAAGCTACCTGCGTGCTTTTTCTTCATCGCCTGTGGTTTCACTTGCCATTGAGCGAGGATGGAGCGAGTCTTCTAGTCCCAACGTCCGTGGCCCACCATCTCTTGTTTATGATTTCTCCCAGCAAGAAGAGAAGCTCAAATCCGGCTATAAAGCTACAACAAGTGGGAAATTGACTGAGGCTCTCCGGCTCTTCCTCTCTATCCTCCACACCATCCCTCTTGTGGTGGTCGAGTCAAGAAGCGAAGTCGATGAGGTAAAGGAACTGGTCACTATCGTCAAAGAATATGTTCTCGGACTTAAAATGGAGCTTAAGAGAAGAGAGACGAAAGATGATCCAGTGAGGCAGCAGGAGCTCGCTGCTTACTTCACTCACTGCAACCTCCAACTACCTCACTTACGACTCGCCCTGTTTAGTGCAATGGGCGTCTGCTACAAATCAAAGAACCTCGCCACTGCCTATACCTTCGCCAAAAGATTGCTGGAAACCAACCCAATGGAGAGCCAGGCCAAGACAGCTCGACAAATTGTTCAAGCCGCTGAACGCAATATGACTGATACAACCGAGCTCAATTACGACTTCAGAAACCCGTTCGTGATATGTGGGTCAACCTATGTTCCAATCTACAGAGGTCAGAAAGACGTGTCCTGTCCATACTGCACCGCCAGGTTTGTTCCAAGCCAGCAAGGAAACATATGCGGGGTCTGTGATCTTGCAGTCATTGGCGCAGACGCATCTGGTTTGGTATGCTCTCCTTCTCAAGTTCGTTGACCAGTTCATATTCATTATCTTGTCCAAACGTAAGGTAAGTACAAGATGCTCTCCTTTTATACGGAAGAAGAGTTTTGAGCTTTTGGTCTTGGTGGTTGTGTACTTAAAAAAAGATTCTGGTCTGTGAACTTTTCATTGCAGGTTCTATTATTACTATTTCAGTCTTCTAAGTTGTTTCTTATCTTAGTGACGACCCATGAGAACTTTTACTTGTTGCTCTATATTTCATTTTGTTTGTTTTTTCTATATTTACATAAGTGAGAACTTCAACTTTACGGAAGATGAATGTTTCGTTGCAGATTCTATTACTCTTCGAGTCTTTTTATTACTGCTAATCTTCAACAATTTGATTATAGAACTCACTTAAACTTTAATTGAATGACCAACCAATCGACCTTGGTTACTGTCACACTAGTATTAATCACTAAACAGTTGATTAGTGAAGTTATTGAAGATACATTTCTTAGATTGGAGCCGCCGTGGACTGTTGAGGTAGGCAGAAGTTGGCCGTTTTGCCTTAGCCGCCTGAGCTTTAAGCGTGAGACAAAATCAACCTATGATTGGGCTTTATTCTAGTGGGCCTTAGTTGAATTAACTTAGACCTGTTTTCCACACAACGTGTTTTGTACCAAATCAGAGATATTATATTGAAAAGACTTTTCCTTGGCAAGAAATTCATGAGTCAGAAGAATATCTTACATCCGTCTGTAGAAGCAGACACATGTATTAAATAATATTATTGTATGTCCTGTATGAGTTTATCAAATCAAAATGAATATTTTTCTTGTTTAAAAATTAACGACTTATTCCACTTGACCGAAGAGCAATTTCCCTAAAAATAGTTATATAAATACACCATTTTTCATGTTACAAGATTCATGAAAGAAGAAAACAAAACAAAACAAAAATGTACACGGCCTGGCTAGTGACTTTGGTTCTCCTCTTGTTCTCTGCATCATCAGACACTGTTTTGGCTCGTCTACCATGTGATTCTTCCAAAACAAGTAAGCATTTAGCTATGAGAAAGTATTTCAGTCGTCTCCCAAACATTTTTCTATACAAAAACTTTGCTGTAACTCTGTTTTTTTTAACAACATATATATATATAAAGAAAAATATGAAGCTGACATTTTCGATTTTCCGGTGGCTTTACTGGTCCGGCTTCCTACAAACTTATCATATATTTTAAACCCCACAAAAAAATGTAAAATGCATATAAGAGATAATTTGCATCTATCAGACGCTCATTCGAGCCATCAACAGCGATCATCTGGACAAGGAGATATTCGGTATCGTGGCAGATATCAAGAATCTCTCAGAATCGTTTGCATCTATCTCTCTCTTTCGTTTCGCGATCTTAAAACTCAAAAGTTGATTTCCTTGCAAAGTCAGTCCTTCGCGACTCTTATGTGTCTTTAGGCTTAAACTTGGGCCCTTCACACTCTCGTTTGGACCGTGTTGTACTGTGCTGAACCATTTCGATTTTATCAAAATGCAAGTATGAGTTGATAAAAAAAAAAGAGAGACAATTTTAAATCATCTTTTTCATGTTTTCTCAGGGCTATATAGAAATACATGTCGATCTATCATACCTTGATCCATCTTTGTCATCTTTTAAAATTCAAATATTTTCAAGTGTGTTAATGGTTTGTTTTGTTGGGAACTGAAGTAGGAGGAGTCTGGAATAAAAAGTTGAATAGAGAGATGAAGACTGAAGTAGGAGGAGTCTGGAATAAAAAGTTGAATAGAGAGATGAAGACTAAAGTAGAAGGTAGTAGCTCACGGCCTGCAGGTCAAGGACGAGGACATTGATCCCGTTCCTAACGTAGCGACAATCGTATATGCGTTCACTGGAGTCGTGATTAATGATAGTGTTGCTCCAAATAAAAACAAATTATATGTAATCGAATTATTTGGGTTGCTTCCAAATATGTTTCAAGATTTCTGTTATTTCGATTTAATAATCATTTGATCGTAACCACGGGGTGGTGGACTAGTGGTCTTGAGGTAGTTACCACAACCGATACGGACCCGAGTTCGATACCCCCTGTGGCCACGGAACGCTTTACGCCCTCCCCAAGTTTAAAGTTAACGCGGCGTTGGTGTCGGGTCCTTGGGTAATGGGTATTAGTGCCGGCTGGTTCCGGGCCAGGGGGATTAGATGGTTGACAATCGGAAACCACGTGCGGATTACGGGCCCTTTGGGCAAACGGAAACCACGTGCGGATTACGGATCGCCTTTGAACCTCCTGTTAAAAAAAAATAATAATAAATAAATAAATCATTTGATCGTCTTGTTGCACGACAATTTTCTCCCAGATAAAGCCTCTTAGCCGAGAACTTGGACTATTAATCCTTCAAAAATGACATTATAGGCTGAAAACATAAGAAGCAAAAGTTCGGAGGCGACTATCACAAGAGAAATGAGAAGAATATTATTAAGCATCCTAAAATCAACCACCTTCTCATGCCTTTACATGCACGTTAAATTAATCTAAACCATAATAAGATGACCAAACTCTTACGAAGAAATTTCAAGGCTGTTTTTAAAGCTCTCTTCCTCCTCTTTTTGAATTTAATCTTTTTCTCCTATCAATCTTATCCTTGAATTTTATTTTGTTATTCTTCTTTTTTAAGAAAACGTATTCAGGGGATTTGAATGGTGGTTGCAAGGTGAAAAGAAAAAGGGGTTAAATCTTAATAACAATTTTTTTGAGGAGACTTTTAGTTGTTTGTCAATTTTTTCACGTTTGAAAGCTTGGTTACAGATTGAAAATAGTCATGAAGCAAACATTTCATCAGGATCCGTGGCGCAATGGTAGCGCGTCTGACTCCAGATCAGAAGGTTGCGTGTTCGATTGACGTCGGGTTCAAAAATCCCGAAAAATTGATCCTTATTTTTTTCTTTTTCTTATTTACAAACCCCACCCCCATTGTCTCTGGCTTTTCTGAACATGCCCTCATTTTTTCTCTGTCATCTTTAAAAAACTTATCCTACACTAAAGGACCAGAAAGAAAACAAACTCTCTCACTACCCGAAAATGGCGGTAGACTACTTACTGACATCTCCTTCGTCGCTGAGATTATCCAATTTCATCTCATCGTTCTCCCCAAACACAAACCACAAATGTCTTCGCTTCTCGCCGAAACCCAGCTCCGCCAGGATAACCTGCGGCGCGATTTCTTCGAAGAGGAAACTCGCTGAGAGAGAGATCGCGGAGAGGGAGAACAGAGTCCTCGTGCGGAACCTGATGTCGAGGATCAGTGACAGGGAGCCACTTGTTAAGACCCTTGACAAGTACGTGAAGGTCGTAAGATGCGAGCATTGCTTCTTGCTCTTTGAGGAGCTTGGGAAGAGCGACAAGTGGCTCCAATGCCTCGAGGTTTTTTTCTTTACCTCTTCCTCGAATGAATTCGAGTGTTTTAGATTCTGGGTTTGCGTTATCTTTGAGTTTCAGCTTACTGGTCTTGTAAAAGGATCATACTTTATACTTTTGTCTTAGCTCAATTGTAGATTCATTTGAGTGTTAGTGCCTAAAGTTTGAGTTTTTTAGATTCTGGGTTTGCGTTATCTTTGAGTTTCAGCTTACTGGTCTTGTAAAAGGATTAGACTTTAAACCTTTTCTTAGCTCAATGGTAGATTCATTCTGTTTTTGTGTTCAATGAGAAGACGGTTCCGTAATGAGGTGTGTTAGTGCCTTCATCAAAGCAACCGTTTTATTGAGTTTCAGCTTCTGGGTCTTGTAAAAGGATTAAACTTTTGTCCTTTTCTTAGCTCAATGGTAGATTCATCGGCTGTTTTTGTGCTCAATGACCAGACGGTTCTATGGTGAGCTGTGCAAATGTTTTAGCTTCTGGGTCTTATAAAAGGATTAGACTTTAAACCTTTTTTAGCTCAGTTGTAGATTCATTTGAGTGTTAGTGCATTCATCAGAGCGTAGCAACCGTTTTGTTAATACTAACTGTGTTTCTTCTGTAGGTGTTCAGGTGGATGCAGAAACAGCGCTGGTATATAGCAGATAACGGAGTATACTCGAAACTGATATCCGTAATGGGGAAGAAGGGCCAAACACGAATGGCAATGTGGCTCTTCTCCGAGATGAAGAACAGTGGTTGTCGTCCCGATGCTTCTGTTTACAACGCTCTCATAACAGCTCATCTCCACACGCGGGACAAGGCAAAAGCTTTGGAGAAAGTCCTTGGTTACTTCGACAAAATGAAAGGCATGGAGCGTTGTCAACCCAACGTCGTGACTTACAACATCCTCTTGAGGGCTTTTGCTCAGTCTGGTAAAGTAGACCAAGTCAACGCTCTGTTCAAAGACTTGGACATGAGTGCGGTTTCTCCAGACGTCTACACCTTCAACGGTGTGATGGATGCGTATGGGAAAAACGGGATGATCAAGGAGATGGAGTCTGTGCTTACTCGCATGAGGAGCAACGAGTGCAAGCCGGATATCATCACTTTCAATCTGCTTATTGACTCTTACGGTAAGAAGCAAGAGTTTGAGAAGATGGAGCAGGCTTTCAAGAGTTTGATAAGGTCCAAGGAGAAGCCTACTCTTCCCACTTTCAACTCGATGATTATAAACTACGGGAAAGCTCGGTTGAGAGATAAGGCCGAGTGGGTTTTCGAGAAGATGAATGATATGAACTACGCGCCGAGTTTTATCACGTATGAGTGTATGATCATCATGTACGGTTACTGTGGTTGTGTTTCCAGAGCGAGGGAAGTATTCGAGGAGGTTGTTGAGTCGGAGAGGGTGTTGAAGGCTTCAACACTCAATGCCATGCTTGAAGTTTACTGTCTTAATGTTCTTCACATGGAAGCAGATAAGCTTTTCCACAACGCAAGTGGGTTTAGAGTTCACCCGGATGCATCAACGTATAAGCTTCTGTACAAGGCGTACACTAAGGCAGATATGAAGGAGCATGTGCAGATGCTGATGAAGAAAATGGAGAAAGATGGGATTGTGCCTAACAAGAGATTCTTCTTGGAAGCCCTTGAAGCTTTCGGGTCGAGACTACCTGGTTCCGATTCTGTCAAAAGGAAATCAACTGGCTCGAGCAGGCCACCTGGTTTAGACTAGTCTAACATTATTTCATATGATTGAAGAACAAGCATGTTTGGAACATGACATTTCAGACTGGAAAAGGAAACGGCAGAAAGAAAGTGTTTGGAGAACTTGAGTGGAGTAGACATGATAAAGATTCCAGAGCTGAATCAAGAAAATATTAGTTAAGAATAGCAGCAGCCAATATTATCTTCAGTTCAAGAACATATAAAAATGGGAAGATCTAAGAGAAGAAGGAACTGTTCACTATAGTCTTGCAAGCAATTTGGTAAATTGTAACTAAAAAGCTTCATATAAAAAAGAAAAACAGTTGTTGTGTGTTATTTCAGAGATTAAAATTACCATAGCAAGCTGAAAAGGAAAACAACATATATCTCGTTATAGGAATTCCAATAGACTAGATACATGCAAGGGTACACTATCACACGTCGCAGACTATTAGAGCAAGATTATCCGTGAACCCCTCTTTGTGTTTCTAATTTTTTATTTTTTGTTTGTTTTATCTGATTTAAAAAAAAAAAAAAATTAAAATCGCACCAATTGCGGGTCACCATGTGTCGGTGGGGTTCGCAAACAGTGCACAAAACCAATTTAAAGCGGTCCTCAATTCACGTCTTCTGTAACCATTTTTAAAATATTGGTGGAACCCACACACATCTTTTTGTCTAAGAAAATGTTTTACATCCTGCAATAATGCTGCTATTAGAATCTGAAAATGTGCTGGATAGCCTTTCAACTATATATTTAACGATTTAATAGAATATATTAAAAGTTTATAGCTCTATTTATATACTAGCTCTAAATTTAGTATTATCTAATTTTTTAAACGTTTTAGACCATAAAATATAAATTTATTTTCAAAAAATTCTTAGTTTCTTATTTTATTTTTGGAGTTCGACCGCTAGGGTTGCTCATGCTATTAGATGGCCTGCGTTTTTTAAGCTTCATTTTGTTGGTCAACACATTATGAAGATCAAGTCTTTGTTGGGGTTTGAGCTATTAGATGGCCCTGCATTATGATGCATACGCGTGACGGCTAATTTAAATTTTCAATTTCTGAACAACTCGAACTATTCTTTGAATTTATATTCTTACACGAGGAAACTTGCATCATTTCAACGTTGAAGATCATTTGTGAGAAATCTCTGGTTTGATTTGATTCTTGTATCAATCGAAGCAATGTCGCTGGTTCGGACAGCGTTGATCGCTCTTTCTCTAGTCGCTTTTCTGCAAAACGCTGCGGCTCAGAAAAGACCGCAAAGTATTGTTAAGCCTCGTGGTGCGGTTGCAACTGACGATGGACGGTGTTCTGGGATCGGGATGAGTGTTCTTCGACAAGGAGGAAACGCTATTGATGCGTCTGTGGCCGCTGCTCTCTGTTTGGGCGTTGTGAGTCCAGCCTCTAGCGGTATAGGAGGTGGAGCGTTTACAGTGGTTAAGATAGCTGGCGGGGAGGCTATTGCTTATGATTCTAGAGAAACAGCTCCTCTACGTGCCACTGAGGTAATAGTCATAGACAGCCTTTGCTTTGCTCTTGGTGTAGAACATTAATGTGGGTGATAGCCTCTTGTTATTATTATTTTGAACGCGCTTTGCAGCTCAAATAGCGTTTTGTAACATCTTTCTTTTTAAATACGTCTTTAATGTGATTTTCAGCCTAAAAGTTTCCTGAAACATTTTTTTCTAATAAACAATTGTTTTGAATGGAGGAGGCTTCAATAGCGTTTCTTAAAATCTCTCTTCCTCTTAAATAAGCGTTTTGAACGCCAATTTTAGCTTAAATAGTGTCTTTTGATGTATAAAATGTACGAATGTAATATAGCGTTTCTTAACATTTCTTTCCTCTAATTAAAATATGCCAGTAGACGCTCTTTTGAACTTAGATAACGTTTTACTAACGTTTATGAACCCCCCAGACAATCTTGGTTATTATATTGAATAATGCAATATGGTTGCTTGTTGTTTCTTCACATACTCATTTTGGACACATACATACATATTAAGGTTAGATTTTCATTGACGTTTTTGAAGCATAGACATTTTGTGGTTGTTTTCTTGTGATGTAGGATATGTATGGAAGCAATCCTGATCTAAAGAAGAAAGGAGCCTTATCAGCAGGCGTTCCAGGGGAAGTCGCGGGTCTTTTCACAGCTTGGAAACAACACGGAAAGCTCCCATGGAAGCAGTTAGTGACTCCTGCAGAGAAACTCGCAGAAGGATTCAGAATTTCAAAGTATCTCTACATGCAGATGAACGCCACAAGAGTAGATGTCTTGGCAGACAAAGGTCTCTCTGAGCTATATGTTTCTAATGGACAGCTCAAGAAACCAGGGACCATTATCCATAACAGAAAATTGGCTTTTACACTCAAGCAAATAGCTGAGAATGGTCCAAAAGCGTTTTACAATGGCGCGGTGGGTGTTAACCTAGCGAGCGATATTCGTAAATCTGGTGGGATAATAACTTTGAAAGATCTGCAAAGTTATAGAGTTAAGGTTACCAAACCGTTGTCTGCAAACATTCTTGGATACGAACTACTCGGTATGCCTCCTCCTTCATCGGGTGGCGCTGCAATGATGCTTGTAAGTCTCATTTTATTGTGAATTTTTCCACATTTTTATCAAACCAGGGTTTTTTTTTTAAAAATCTGCATAGCCGGTAGATTGGGCCTAAATAAAACAATCTTTCTTAGCAACTTGAACATTGGTTACTTGTGGTGCAGGTTTTGAACATTCTTTCTCAATACGGGATTCCATCAGGTGTTTCGGGCTCTCTCGGTGTTCATAGACTAATCGAAGCTCTGAAACACGCTTTCGCGGTTAGGATGAACCTTGCTGATCCAAATTTTGTAGATGTTACTAAGGTTGTTTCAGATATGCTGTCTCCACAATTTGCAAAAGACTTGAAGACGAAGATAAACGATGACAAAACCTTTGATCCAAAATATTATGGCGGCATGTAAGGCTTTTTCGTATCTTAAACCCGCTCGCTGGTTTCTTCTTTGTTTCTTGATTTATATTAATAATATTCATTTTTCCAATTCATAGGTGGAATCAAATCGACCATCATGGAACATGCCATTTCTCGATCATAGATAGCGAGAGGAACGCTGTTTCGATGACTAGTACAGTAAATGGTTACTTTGGGGCAGTGATGCTATCTCCTAGCACTGGAATCGTTCTAAACAACCAAATGGATGATTTCACAATCCCAGCAAAGTCCAGCGGTGACCTAAATGTGCCGCCTCCAGCACCGGCTAGCTTCATCAGACCCGTGAAACGACCATTGTCCTCAATGTCACCCACCATTGTACTCAAGGTTTAGAATAAAAAAACACTTGTTACTTGTGTTACACGAAATTCTTAGCTAGGCTCCAAACAATGGGTTTTCATGCGCTTTGTTTACGTAGGACGGTAAAGTGAAAGCTGTGGTCGGTGCTAGCGGTGGAGCGAACATCATCGCCGGCACAACAGAAGTTTTCTTGAATCATTTTTTCCTCAACATGGATCCTCTTTCTTCTGTTTTGGCTCCAAGAATCTACCATCAGGTCATTTGCTTCTCTCTCTTTTTTTTTTCTTATACCCCAAGAATAATCTTTCTTGTTCTTTGTCTATAACTTAAAAAATGTTTTTTTTTTGTAATTCCATTGTGCAGCTGACACCAAATAAAGTTTCGTTTGAGAATTTGACGACAGTGTTCGGTGATCATTTCGAGATACCTAAAGAGACAAGAGTTGTGTTGGAAAAAAAAGGTCATGTTCTAACGCCAATGACCGGAGCGACGATTGTTCAGTTCATAGTTCAAGAATCAGAAGGAAATGCTGGTGGAATGAGTAAGCTTGTGGCAGTTAGTGATCCAAGGAAAGGAGGGTTCCCATCTGGATATTGAGATTGTATTTAGTTTTGCTGCCATTGTTAATTTATTGACGAATGGATAAATAAAATTTTTTATTGTTTTTTTTTCTTTTTGCAATAATGTTGATCCAGATATATATATTTCTACGATCTTCTTAATATGGGGAATATTGGAATTAGAGGTTCCATTAAACGACCAACCTTAATGCTCATGTACGTTAGTCGGGTTTGTGACATGGGAGCTACATATAAGTTAATTCATTTCATTCATAGCTAAATCATATATAAACCCGATCATTCAAACTTTGTGGTCTACCATGAAAAAAATGACAATACGATTGGATCTACCTTAAGAGTATTTCTTCCTTAAGAATATTTCTTTGTGGCGTAACATCTCGGGTGATGTCTATGAAAAAAAGATACATGAATTTTTGTTTTGTATCTGTGATTAGTTTAGATTTTCTTCATAGACCCCCAAAGGAGTGCCATGCACAGAGAGCATCATCTCTCCAGGTTTTGGTTGCCTCCGAGTCTTTGGTGCTGTCATCCCAAAATGAAGTCTTTGCCCTCCAATTACCTGCAAAGTTCACCAGTGTCATTATTCTAAAACACTCCAACGAACCAAACTAATGAGATCTCAGTTTTTTAACAAGAGTATAAAACAAGAATACAATCATGAATACATATACCTCAGAGGCCTGAAGAGCATCATGGCTTGCAAGCATTCGGTTCTCGGCTGAAAGACCTACAAAACCAGGGGGGGGGGGGGCATAGAAAATTAGAGCTTGAAAGGCAGAACAGTACAAGATTCATTTTTAAGGGTAGCCACCAAGAGATGAATCACCAGTATTGTGATTCCACTTGAACTCAAATCTCCCCATTATCTTCGACTTCGATAGAGACATCAGGAAGGTTCTCTTTGAAGAAGTCCAACACAGGTGTCTCTAACTGTTCCTCAGTGAAATATGAGCAGAGTAACCTCTGTGCAGTTAAGCTCTGTTCAATCTCAATATCACGGATTGCCTTAATCGCAGCAATACGTCTTTCAGCTACACAATATCATCAGATCCAAAGTTCATCTCAAAAATCATAAATTCTACAAATTTGATTAACGATTGGTACCTTCTTCGTCATGTTTCTTCTCTTCTCTCCGAATCTCTTTGTCGCTCTCGTCCTTGTTTTCGAGCGGGGGAAAGAGAAGAAAGACCCCAAAATTGGAATTTGAATAGACGACACAGACATTATTAAATGAGCGGGGGAGATTAGTAGGTTCAAATGAAATTAAACAAATGCTTGGCAGACACTACGAAATAACGGTTCTACCCTCGATTAGAATAAGGCTTATGAGCCCATTAATATTAGAGTCGTCGAATAACATTTCGTTAAAAGGCCATTTTGTTCCCTATAGGCCCGGACATCCATTTTTATACTAAAAGAAGATGTTGTGGTGTGTGATTGATGGTGACGAGAGATATTTCTTTTCTCTTTAAAAACCTATGATTCCACTCTTTTTTTTTTCACACTCCACGAGGGACAAGCATGATGCAGACGAGCACTTGGTTTTATAATTAACAAATTCGCATTTAAAAAGTTGGCACGACCTTCTTTCTAAGAACCTTACGGGTTTGCTTACTTCAAAATTATAAGTAATATTTTTTTTAGTGAAAATGTGTAAAACATTGTTAAATGATTAACTTGGATTTTTTTTTTTTTATCAAAACTTGGATTAAGATCTTACCACAAACTGTTTTTTTCTACTATTTATTTGGTGATTTTCAAAAATAAGCCATGTGGAGTGTCGGACCAGCTTTGTGTATTTAATACATAGTTGAATAAAATAGAGTATATTCTCTATATAATTAAGGACTTTACGTCATTAAAAAAACTTTATCAACGTGAGAGGCAAAAAAATAGAAACTTTTTAAAAAAGACTAGGTGACTTTTGAGGAATGGATATAAAGAAGAGAACTCAAATGAGACTTTCGGCCAGAGACTTAAAAATCTTCCGAATAGATCTATTGCCTGCCAAGGACGACAACTTATAAGAAAGTGACGTCTCGATGAATTGTGAGTTTTTTCTTCTTTCTAGTTTCAAACAAACAAAAAATATCGCCAACGACTGTTTCATTAGCTACTCTTGTATATTTTGTTTAACCATCCGTATTTTCTCACCTAGTCAACGTTTCATATATAGTCTGAAGTTGCAGACTGGACCATGGTTTCTCATTTTCTGGATTTTTACATGCAAATTTAGAACTTGGACTTGGTAAATTTTGAATGGCTTTATTAGCTCAAAACACAAGTACTCGTTTTTTGAGCTTCGTTTTATTGGTCAACACATTAAGATAAAGTCTTTTGTTGGGTGTTGAGCTATTGTCTATACGCGTGATGGCTAATTTAAACTTTTCAATATTTGACCAGTAGTATATTTTCAATTTCTGAACAAGGTCGAACTATTCTCTGAATTTATATTTACTCGACGAATCTTGGATCATCCCAGCGTTAAAGATCATCTGTGAGAAATCTCTGGTTTGATTTGATTCTTGTATTAATCGCAGCAATGCCACTGGTTCGGACAGCGTTGATCGCTCTTTTTCTAGTCGCTTTTCTGCAAAACGCTGCGGCTCAGAAAAGACCGCAAAGTATTGTTAAGTCTCGTGGTGCGGTTGCAACTGACGATGGGCGGTGTTCTGGGATCGGGATGAGTGTACTTCGACAAGGAGGAAACGCTATTGATGCGTCGGTGGCCGCTGCTCTCTGTTTAGGCGTTGTGAGTCCAGCCTCTAGCGGTATAGGAGGCGGAGCGTTTACAGTGGTTAAGATAGCTGGCGGGAAGGCTATCGCTTATGATTCTAGAGAAACAGCTCCTCTCGGCGCCACTGAGGTAACAACGGTCATAGTAATAACGTCTTTCTTTTCGCAATATGCGTTTTGAAATATGAGTTTGCTCTTTGGTGTAGAACATTAAATCATTAATGTAGGTAATAGCGTCTCTGTTCTGAGCTTTCTTAAATCGTTATTTTGAACGCGCTTTTGAGCTCAAATAGCGTTTTGTTACATATGTTCTTCTTAGATAAGCCTTTAAATGTGATCTTCAGCCTAATAGGCGGTTTGAATCATAGAATGTGTGCAGGTAATAGCTCTATTTTTAAATAAGCGGTCTGAACTCTATTTATAACCTAAATAGCGTCTTTGAATCATATAGTATGTATGCAGGTAGTAGCGTTTCTTAACATTTTTCTTCTGATTGAATAAACCAGGAAACGCTCTCTTGAACTTAGATAGCGTTTTACTCAACGTTTATGAATCATAGACAGTCTTGGTTATATTGAATAATGCAATAGGGTTTCTCAGCGTTTTTTCACATATATACTCGTTTGGACATAGAGATATTGACTAGAGATATTGACGTTTTTGAAGCATAGACATTTATTGGTTGATTTTCTTGATGTAGGATATGTATGGAAGCAATCCTGATCTAAAGAAGAAAGGAGCCTTATCAGCAGGCGTTCCAGGGGAAGTCGCGGGTCTTTTCACAGCTTGGAAACAACACGGAAAGCTCCCATGGAAGCAGTTAGTGACTCCTGCAGAGAAACTCGCAGAAGGATTCAGAATTTCAAAGTATCTCTACATGCAGATGAACGCCACAAGAGTCGATATCTTGGCAGACAAAGGTCTCTCTGAGCTATTTGTTTCAAATGGAGAGCTCAAGAAACCAGGGACCATTATCCATAACACAGCATTAGCATTTACACTCAAGCAAATCGGTGAATATGGTCCAAAAGCATTTTACAATGGCACGGTGGGGGTTAACCTGGCTAGAGATATTCGTAAAGCTGGTGGGATAATAACTTTGAAAGATCTGCAAAGTTATAGAGTTAAGGTTACCAAACCGTTGTCTGCAAACATTCTCGGGTACGAACTACTCGGTATGCCTCCTCCTTCATCAGGTGGTGCTGCAATGATGCTTGTAAGTCCCATTTTATAGATAATTTTTTCACATTTTATCAAACCAAGGTTTTCACAGAATTTCTTGTGGTGCAGGTTCTGAACATTCTTTCTCAATATGGGATTCCTTCAGGTGTTTCTGGCTCTCTAGGTGTTCATCGACTAATCGAAGCTCTGAAACACGCTTTCGCGATTAGGATGAACCTTGCTGATCCAGATTTTGTAGATGTTACCAAGGTTGTTTCAGATATGTTGTCTCCGGAATTTGCAAAAGACTTGAAGAAGAAGATAAACGATGATAAAACCTTTGATCCAAAATATTATGGCGGCATGTAAGACCTTTTCATATGCTGGTTTCTTTTTTGTTTCTTGATTTATCAATATACCTTTTTTTCCAATTTTTTAGGTGGAATCAAATAGACGATCATGGTACAAGTCATTTATCAATCATAGATCGCGAGAGGAACGCTGTTTCGATGACTAGTACAATAAACGGTTACTTTGGGGCAGTGATGCTATCTACTAGCACCGGAATCGTTCTAAACAACGAGATGGATGATTTTTCGGTCCCAGCGAAGTCCAGAGGTGACGTAAATGTGCCGCCACCGGCACCAGCTAACTTCATCAGACCCGGGAAACGACCATTGTCCTCAATGTCACCCACCATTGTACTCAAGGTATTAGCAAAAAAACTACTTGTGATACACAAAACTCTTATTTAGGCTCCAAACAACGGGTTTTCATGAGCTTGTTACGTTTACGTAGGACGGTAAAGTGAAAGCTGCGGTGGGTGCTAGCGGTGGAGCGAACATCATTGCCGGGACAATTGAAGTTTTCTTGAATCATTTTTTCCTCCATATGGATCCTCTTTCTTCCGTCTTGGCTCCAAGAATCTACCATCAGGTTTTTGCTTCTCTTTTTCTTATACCCAATAATCTTTCTTGTTCTTTGTCCATAACTAAAAAAATGTTTTTGTTTTGTGATTCCATTTTGCAGCTGATACCAAACAGAGCTTCGTTTGAAAATTGGACGACAATGTTCAATGATCATTTCGAGGTTCCTAAAGAGATAAGAGTTGTGTTGGAAAAGAAAGGTCATGTTCTAACGCCAGTCGCCGGAGGGACGATTGCTCAGTTCATAGTTCAAGAATCTGATGGGAGTTCCGGCGGAATGAGTAAGCTTGTGGCAGTTAGTGATCCAAGGAAAGGAGGGTTCCCCTCGGGATATTGAGATTGTTATTTAGTTTTGTGTCATTGTTTATTGCATTGAACTTGCGATGATTATTAACCTTTAATTGATGAATAAAAATAAATAAAATTTGTATTGTTTTAGGGTTCTATTCAACGACCAACCCTAGTGCTCATGTGTTAGTGGTTTTGTGGTATGAATCACCGTCTGTGTCCCATTTTTAGACGTGTGAGCTACATATAAATTAAATTCATTTCATTCATAGATAGATCACAAACCTAGATCAAATCAAACTGTGTGGTCTACCATGAAAAAATATGAATACGATTGGATATACCTTGAGTATATTTTTATGTGGCGTACGTAACATCTATGGTGATGCATATGAAAAAAGATACGTGAATTTTTGTTTTGTATCTGTGATTAGTCAAATAAGTATATGACAAATTACAGAGCTAAGAATAATGGACAGATTATAAATTAATCATGTGCGTTGGTTGTGCACAAAAAAAATCAAGTGCGTTGGTTGTTATGGACGACAGCTCGAGTAGCACGGTTTTTAATTGTGTTATCTTTGTCAAGTGATGAGAAATAGTTTTCAGAGGCGGATCCAAAATGTCTTTTGGCATGAGGCAAATAAACTTAACACTAATTATTAATGAAAAAAATAAAAATTAGGGTGGGGCACATGCCACACCCTCTCATGCTTTCGTGCTTTGGGACCGCCCCTGATAGTTATGTATACGTCTAACTTTTGACATTTCAATTTATTTTTTATAAAACAAATGAAATGGGTACATGTCTTAATTAGGTACTATAATTATGTTCCAAGATAATGCTCATTTAAAATGAACTTTTGGTTGTTGAAAACACATAAAAGATTAGCTTAAGACGGTATAACGTCAAGAACATTTTAAAAACAATGATTTTATGACAAATAAGAGACTCACGCATGGAAACTTAGCTTACATTTGAATCGTATGGAAGATTTGAGTAGTTGGGTCATCATTTATACGTTTATAGTAAAAAAAAAAACATAGCATAATCTATTAGTGAATCCATCGACCATTTAGGGTCTAACTGGTTCACACGCAACGGTTGCGGGAGTTTGCGGATCTGGGTGGTTGCGGTTTCTAGCGGTTTTAAGAGATGTATACGACTGGTTCTGCGGTTAGAAATTGGTGCGTTTGCGAGATACTTATGACTGGTTAACTACCAAATACAGCAACGGTTAAATAATCAATTAACAATATTTACATTTTATATAATTATAAAAAAATATCAAAAATCATAATATTATAATAAATATGAAAATTATATTTAGAAAGTTATCCTTTTAAATTTTTAATATTATAGAAAATATTTTTATTTTAAAATTTTATAATATTAATTAAAATATAATAGATATATTTTAGTATTTTTATAATTCCAATTTTTTATTTTTATTTTTATTTTTATTTTTATTTTTATTTTTATTTTTATTTTTATTTTTATTTTTATATGGTTTCTTTAAAAAATGAAAAAAAAATTATTCTCCCGTGACCGTAAACGCTAGCTGGAACCAGCTTTTGATTTTAATAAGTTCAGAACGGTTTGAAGCGATGCAGTTTGTATGATTGTTTCGAAACGCTGTTAACCGCTAGCAAGCGCAAAAGCTGCGTTTGCGGGGGGGAAACCACTCAGGTCCTTATCGTAAGAAGAAGGAGGTTAGCATCACAAAATTAGGTCCACAACCAATCAAGTCTAATTACTAAAAAAGACATTTTCTTCTAACCATACAAACTAATAATAGTGGTGCGTTTGATTTGGATGCATACGGCGGCTAATCCTTAGCATAACGTAAATGTAGTGATATTATCTTCATCAATAATGCATATGAGGAGTAGACGACTTGTCCATTGAGATTCCTTTTGTCAATTAATTCTTGATTTTTTTTTTTGACGTCAATTAATTCTTGATTTATAAAAACTCCTTAACATCTTTTGTATATTAATCGTAAGTATAAAATTAACAAATTGGAAGATAATAGTATATATATATAGGATACCCCGCCTCTAGTCAGTGACACGTCATGTTGAATTAGCAGAGGATAAATAAATATCTAAAATTCACATGGAATCTCTCTTCTATAGAGAGAATCATATCTGACACGTCATCATTTCCCGAAACATTTGATTCTAGTAGTACTAATAATCACTCGTTTTAACACTTTTACTAGTCATTATCTCTCTCTAATTGATCCGTACAGTGAACGATGAGGCAATTGCTCAAGAGAGTCGTCCATAGAGCTTCTTCAACTTCCTCCTTGATCCATCATCGCCCTGCCATCTCCTTCCTCCGCTCTGATTTCTCCACCTCCTCGTCTCCGCCGCAGATCCCGCCCTTCGGCTACAAGCCGCGGCCGTATAATGGTCCCTCCGCGGATGAAGTTTTCGAGAAACGGAAGAAGTTTCTGGGACCTTCTCTTTTCCATTTCTACCAAAAGCCTGTACGTTGTTGGATTCGAAGTTCTATATGATTAGGGTCTGGAACTGCCATTTGAGGATTTTTGATTTTTTGATCAACTGTTAGGGTTCTGCTTGACCTAATTGTAGAAACGCAGAAAATTTGAATTTTTCGTGATGTCAGTTTATTGTGAATAGTATTATTCTTCATCAGCTTGATCAATTTTTCGTTGGATATATGGTTAATGCTCTGTGTTTGTGTATTCGTGCAGCTTAACATCGTGGAAGGGAAGATGCAGTACTTGTTTGATGAAACCGGTAGGAGATACCTTGATGCCTTTGCTGGAATAGTCACAGTCTCATGTGGTCATTGCCATCCAGACATTCTTAACGCTATTAACGAACAGAGCAAGCTTCTTCAGCACGCCACCACCATATACCTGCATCATGCTATAGGTGATTTCGCTGAAGCTTTAGCTGCTAAGATGCCTGGAAACCTTAAGGTACTTGAGGATTTAACAGAACAATGATTGTAGTGAGGTTTTCTGTTGTTGAGAAAATCAACAAGCTTCATGATTTTTTTGGGTGCAGGTTGTCTACTTTGTGAATTCTGGCTCTGAAGCTAATGAGCTAGCGATGATGATGGCTAGGCTTTACACTGGTAGCCTTGAGATGATTTCTTTGAGGAATGCTTATCATGGTGGAAGTTCTAACACTATCGGACTAACTGCTCTTAACACATGGAAGTACCCGTTACCACAGGTTTGTCCCCATTATCAAATTGATTCCTTTTAAAAGTTCATATACCCTTGAGTGACCATATAGCACGTGAAGCCAAGTCGTAAAACCTGTACCCACGTTTTCGACCCATGAGAATAAAAGTATCTTCAATATGATTCTCTGTGATAGCGTGTTTGTTCGTTATCATGCAGGGAGAAATCCATCACGTCGTAAATCCTGATCCATACCGAGGAGTATTTGGTTCTGATGGTTCTATGTATGCTAAAGATGTCCAAGACCATATCGACTACGGTACTTCTGGGAAAGTGGCTGGATTCATTGCAGAAACCATCCAGGTTCTTTTTTTTTGTCTAAAAGAACCATCAGTTTTTTAAAAACAATTTTTCTTTTTATTTACGTCTCTCTTGAGCATCATTTCAACTTCAGGGGGTGGGAGGAGCTGTAGAATTGGCTCCTGGCTACTTAAAGTCGGTGTATGACATTGTACACAAAGCTGGTGGTGTATGCATCGCCGATGAAGTCCAAACTGGATTTGGCCGGACAGGAAGTCACTATTGGGGTTTCCAGACTCAAGATGTAGTTCCAGACATAGTCACAATGGCAAAGGTTTGTCAAAATAGGTCCTTTACTATGTTCTCTATTCGTCAACTACATTTACTGTTATTTACCTCCACAAACCTGTTGAGCTTGCTAAGAATTGTGCTGGTTCTGTTTCACAGGGAATTGGAAATGGATTGCCATTAGGAGCTGTGGTGACAACACCAGAAATCGCTAGCGTTTTAGCTACAAAGATTCAGTTCAACACTTTTGGTGGAAACCCGGTGTGTTCAGCTGGTGGGCATGCTGTTCTAAAGGTTATTGATAAGGAGAGACGCCAAACACACTGCGCTGAAGTTGGTTCGCACCTTATTCAACGTTTGAAAGATCTCCAGAAAAGACATGATAGTAAGTAAACAAACAATCTTTGATCATTGTTATCAGATCATTGCTCTGTTTCTTTTTAACTTAACCGCATCTGTTTGGTTTCAGTCATTGGAGATGTGAGAGGAAGAGGATTAATGGTTGGGATCGAGCTTGTCTCTGACAGGAAGGACAAGACGCCAGCCAAGGCTGAAACAGCTGTCTTGTTTGAGCAACTTAGAGGTACACAAACATTAAAAGCCAATGCGTCGATTATAACTTAGATCTTACTCTTTCTTCTCTCTATGAAGAACTGGGCATTCTCGTTGGAAAAGGAGGACTTCATGGGAATGTTTTCAGGATAAAGCCACCAATGTGTTTCACCAAAGACGATGCAGGTACATTCCTCACTACTTTTTGCGTGTTCTTGGTTTCAAAACGAGATGGATGATGTAACGAAATGTCTTTTTGTATCAACAGATTTCTTGGTAGATGCATTGGACTATTCCATCTCCAGGTTGTGAAGAAGGACGGCAATAAAGAAAGCGAATGAGAGTTTAACCTTATGTGTTCTGTTTTAATGTTTCATTGTTCTTTTAATGATCCAATCCAACTCTCTCTCTTCCTTGTTCCTTTTGTAATAACACTCTCTTCCTTTCATTCGAGAATAAATAAAACATCATCCAAGCATTTTTAGCCATTATTTGTATAGTTAATTTTTTTCAATAACAAAAAGAGTTCCTCACCTTGATTGATTAGTGACCCGTAAATGTTGCGAAAAGTCACGTCTCAAAACATAATCGCAGAACCATAACACGTCTTTCATTTCTTGTAACTGAACCATCCCACGATCAAGAGCATTACCAAGATCTCAGCAATCGTGGCGAAGCAATATAAAAAGGAAGAGGAGGAGAGAAAGAATGTAATGGAAGAAGAGGAGGAGAAAAAAATGCAATGGAGGAAGAGGAGGATGCCGTGTGCACCAAGACACTTGCCAGAGTCAACACGCCTTTATCCAAGGCTGTTCCTGATATTTTCCAGTTCACAAATGTTATATGCAGTGCGAGTGGACAAAGTCTTTAACTTACGAACTAGGAACACATCGTCTATCGTATTCTATTACGGTCATATCCATTCGACGACAATGTACAAGCATCAAAGTCTGGGTGGTGTAGTCGGTTATCACGCTAGTCTCACACACTAGAGGTCCCCGGTTCGAACCCGGGCTCAGACAAATTTTCCTAATTTTTTTTTTTGTAAAATATAAGTAAAGGCCTTGTAGCTTTTAATTGCTCGTTCCATTATCTATAATGAACACTAGACCCTCATCCGTGCGCCAGCGCGGGTATGAATTTTCAGTTTTTAATTATTTATTTTATTAAATGATGTATTTGTAATATTCG
Organism: Brassica oleracea var. oleracea; assembly: GCF_000695525.1. Classification (NCBI taxonomy): domain Eukaryota; kingdom Viridiplantae; phylum Streptophyta; class Magnoliopsida; order Brassicales; family Brassicaceae; genus Brassica; species Brassica oleracea. Next base: position 351,566 of record NC_027748.1, read on the forward strand.
TTCATATTATATTCATTAAGTAAATATTTTTTTTTTGCATCTTAAACTATCTATTTTTTTACGAATGTGTGATATCATATAAAAAATATAAAAAAATGAGTATAGAGTTAATTAGATAATTTTAAAAAAAGAATTTTTTTTTTCGTGTGCGATATCATATAAATAATGATCCGCCTAGTTAACAAAAATCATGATTATTTTATGTGTAATTTTTTTTATTTTGACTATTTCCTTAAAATTATATTAAATTTTACATATTTTAATTAGAATATTTTTTATATCTTTACCTTTTTATTTGAAATGCAACTCAATATTTTTTTAACAAATTTTAGAATTTGTTTGAAAAATATGAAAATTACATTTTAAATTAAAATTATCCTAAAATATGATAAGTTTTGATGTAAACGAAAACTCAAATTATGTCAAAAATAATGATATTCAATGATAATAACAATTTTAATTCATTATTTTTTTAAAAAAATACATTTACAAAAAAATGTTTGAAAAAAAAATTCATTTATCTTTCAAATATAAAATGAAAATATTATAATTAAATAATAAAAAATATAAATAAAAACCATAAATTTAGCAAATGACAACTAAGTTATATTATGCTAAAATTTTCTTTCTAACAATTTATCAAATGACAAATGAGTTATGAGCAAATAATACCATATAATTTTTAAAAACATAGTCATTCTTAAATATTTTTTGAATAAATAATTATTTTTAAATTTAATCAACTGAAAATAATATCCGTACAATTGTGTGAGTCAAATTCTAGTTTTATTGATGCATGTTATATATTAGTGCTGCATGTTTTAGGTAACATTTTAATGATGCACATTTTTAAAAATCTACATTATTAAAATTATGCACGTAAGGATAACTCATGAGTTTTTTTGGTTGATTAAATGGCATTATGTCCAAATTTATTTAAGGATATTTCATTAAGGTAACTGAAAAAGACAAATAATAAAATATGAAGTTTAAATTCATTTAAACATATTTCATTAATGTAACTGAAAAGACAAGTAATAAATTAGACAGTTTTATTCGTTTTAGGATATTTCATAAATGCAACTGAAAAAGACAAGCAAAAAAAAAGGAGTTTAATTAATGAAGTAAGAACATTTTCAAATAGGTACTTATGTTTTAATAATATAGATTTAATTAAAGAATATGGGCTGAGAAGCCAAGAATAGAAAAAGAAGAGTGTAATTAGTCAATTATGAGTGGCCTTTAGGAAGAAGCATGAGACAGTTGGCCCTTAATCTCTTGTTATTGGCTCTAAACTAATTATAATATGTTTATTTAATGATAACGATGCAACTATGAACTAACGCAATTTTAATTCGAATGATCATGATACTGATGAAACATATGATATTTGAAGTCAAAATCTGGACGCAATATAATTAAGCCTTTGGCTATGGCTAGTAGATTAACATTAATCATAGAACTCACCTTCCCTTTATATTCTTAGTTCCAAGCATAGCAAACAATAACAACTTGCTAGTACATACTCTCTCTGTTCCTGAATATAAGATGTTTAGGTAAAAACACGCATATTAAGAAAATCATTGTTTTATCTAGAAAATATCATTAATACTATAAATTAATGTTATTCAACCAATTACGGAATAAATTATCAAATATGATTGGTTGCACAGTTTTTAATAAAGTAAAAAGTTATCTAGAAAAATGAAAACATCTTATATATTGGAACATCAAAATTCTTTTAAACATCTTACATTTAGGAAGAGAGGTAGTATTAATGAGTGATTTAGTTCTGATGATTTCGAGAGTGGAGTGGCAAGTATTGTCCATTACCAAACATGCATAAATATGACAACTACTCCCTATGTTTCATTATAAGTGATGTTTTAGGTTTCGTCACACGAATTAAGGAAACAATTAATTTTGTACATTTCCTATAAAAAAAACACTATTACATATACACCTAACTATATTTCAACCGATAGAAAAATAAATTTTGCATTAAATTAATAAATTTTGCATTGAAAATCGAAAACGACACTTATTTTGTAACGAAAAAAATTCTCTAAAACGACACTTAATATGAAACGGAGGGAGTAATAACTAAATTCAGTCCACTAAATGCAAGTATAGCCCGTTTATTTAAAACTAATTAATTAACCTTAAACGAAGTCGGTCAAGTGGTGATCAACAACATATATACCACATGTAGAAGTAGAATGAATTATGAAAACCCAAAATGGATTGTGAAAACCTAAAATAATATGCTGGTTTATAGAGGTGGGTGTGCCCTTCCTTAAAGCATCTTAGCTTTAATTTTTCTTTACAATATAGCCTGTGCTAATTGCAAGCAGCTGGTGCTAGTTATATTAATTTCTCATAAAAAAACATAACTGACACCCCCTTAATCGGTACTAGCATGCAGCACTAGCATATGGAGGATTTTAATATATTCTCACCATCACCATGCTGTGTCTGTATTTATGTGTTTGTGAATCATATACACATCATACAAATTTGCGACTTATCGATCCATAATATATATTCCGTGGGTAAGAATTAATTAACGTTGTATATCAAGGTTACAAATCCTCTTCTGTAAATATAGAAGAAGTACCGTTGTATGTAAAGTTACAAAAAAGTAACGTTGTAAATATAAGTTCAGTTCAAACAAAAAAAAACGTTGTACGTAAGTTCCCACTGATGCTTCACTATTTTATAATTAAGCTATCAGTCAAACTGTCAAAGCATATGATTTATTAACGAGTAAATAATCTGATAAGTCAAAACATAGGTTGGAATTGGAGATTAGTGGCCGACTAGTCGGAGTCTTATTTTATGTGAATTTTTTTTTTTTGCTAATCTGATATTTTTTTTATGTGAAATTTTACTTTCTTAAAAATAAGAAAAAGCTATTATATTTTGTTCTAACAATTTCTAAACACATGGGGCTTTGTAATGTATAGTGTATACCACGATCTTTGGTATAGTTGAACTGATAACAAAAGTTATAGCACATACTGATTTATATAGTTTTGGTCCATGAATTATTCAGAGTACATGAACCATGAAAAGATTAATAATATTGTTATTAAATATGGCGAAGATGAATATTATGGACCATAACTTTTAACCTATATATGTCATTGATATAAGAGCCGTCCTTAAAGCGAAACCACATATTAGATGAAACCTCCCTTCTAATTAATTATTTTTACTGAATGATTAGTAGTTAGTAAGTAGAATATGCTAATTTGTGGGAGACTCCACTTGCCTTAGTTTAAATTAAAAACCATTTAATCACGATGGGTTAAGACATCAAGCGACTATAATAATTTGCAAAAAAAAGTTGATGCATAGTCTCACTCACGAATAAAATAAGTTATCATTGACTCGTAGGTTTTTTTCTTTGTTTATTTTGCAGCGGTTAACTCTTAATGATTATGATCTATGTAGAGTAAATCAAACACTAATAACCTCAATCAATACAAGCACTAGATATGATGACTACTGATTCTGATTTCGCATAACTAGTTTTGAAATTGCTTTTTTTGATCTTGTGTTATATATTTAACTTTTCACAGTATTTTACGTTCTATAGATAATCTACAATTTTATTAATTTTGTTTTGTTGTAGTGTATTACTTTATTTACCAGCAAAAAAAAGCTCTTTTTTATTGTAACAAAAGCTTTTCTCTTTATTAAAAAGAACATGCATCTGTTTTTGGGGATTGAAAGAGGTGAGAAGAAATTTTTTTTAAAAAAAATAGGAAATCAACTTTTGGTGCCAAACCAAATATGGAGGTCAGGCCATCGATCTAATGGAGGTAAGTTCGATATACACTTTATGAAATTGTTACATGCAACATCATGAAAACTATAGACCCAACAGCAAAAAAAAATACAAAAGCTAAAAGAGAAACAAAAAATATATAATTAAGGGGTAAATGAAGTCATAGAAACCTCTATAAATAAGACACTCTTCAACAGACTCGACATCACTTGGAAACTCTCAACTACATAGCCTTCTTTATTACAATATATTTACATCGTTGATAAACAGTAAACAAAAGATGTCATCCATCGGAGCAAGTTACGCACCCGTGCATCTTATGCAGAAGCAGCTCAAGGAGAAGATTACAAAGAACGAAAAGGAGAGAGAAGAAAAGGATCAAAGTCTCTCCGTCGAGGCTTCTTTCACCACCACCGGTAGGAGTTCTAACAAAATCTTCCCTTCTCGCTCGTCTTATAATCAACAAGCATCATCAAATCGTAAGAGTAAAACCTAAGGTAAGGAAGGAAATTATTGGACTGGTTCACACATGTAATTTATCCTTTGTATGTGTATGTAACTTGTATGTATGTATGTATATGGAATGTGTCTAAAACATATCTTGGTCGTGTTTATAGTTTACGTGGGAAGAAAGATATTCTCTGTCAGTTGCTTGGGTGTTGTTCCCTTGTCGTGTATTAAAGGTTGTTGTATGCAAGAGTTAGTTACGCTAAACCAAAATGATAATATTGGTCTGTCAGTAATTATTTTAAACCAACAATTGTTCAAAGCTCCATAAAAAGAAGAAAAAAGGGAATAAAGAGCAGAGAGGTCCATCCAGCACAACCAACTTTGTTCGTTCATCAAAAGGTACCAACCAAAGTATAGTAAAAAAAACATAAGGAGTCTTCTCCTGCGTTCTACCATTAGCAATACCAAACCAAACTCAACAAGTCCTCTCAACTTTTGTCCGCAACTAAGCTAAATTCCTAAGAGCCTGCAACGAACATAATGGCATGAAATCGCCAAGAAGCAACAAGATCACTTGTTATTAGCTGCAAGTTTAGCTGCAACTTGTTCCTCTGACAAGGGCAAGTAGTATATCCTGGGGATTGCTTTTGTCTTCTTGAAAAGATCATCCAGAGTGACTATGGGAGCCTCTTGTTCCTCCGGGACTAGAGGAGGAGGAGGAGGAAGGGCATGGCGTTCTTTGACTGGAGGTGCTTTGGCCAAAGGCGGTGGTGGTGGCTGCGAAGGAGCCTGATCCTTTGGCTGCTGAGGAGGAGGAGCTTCTAGTTTTGCCTTCACTTCCTCTGGTCCAACAAATTCAGCTGTCAGAAGACGGCCTCCATTAGGTGGCCATTGGAGGTTATACACTGCTTCTCTTGTTGCTGCAGCTTCTTCAACTGAACCATACTGCATTCACGTCACACCAACTATCAGTTACCAGAAATTCTATAGACACTTGAAAAAAATCAGAAGAACATTTTTGAAAAACCAAGAAGGGGTCTTACTGATACATAGCAGTGGGTCTTAATGGTGTCCATCCAGAAACTAGTGACATTTCCAGTTTTACCCAAAAGCTCTTGAACAGCTTTCAGTGTGAACGGCCTAAGGAAACGATCAATCCTGAGGGAATTGGTGGGCTCCTTTGGAGATGGAGGAACTGCCAACAAATATTGAGCACAAATGCACAATGAATAAGAGATGGAAACAATACATACAGAGGTGAGTGGTGATTTACATACCCACGCGTTCCTTGGGTCCATCCTCACTAACCGAAGAGTCAGATCGGGAGAAGTCACGCTTCGGACCAGCTGACCTCGGTGTTGTAGAGGGTGCCACGCTATTAGTGGCCTGTGCTTCAGGAACTTTAATATTCCCAGAGTTCCATCGGCGTTGCCTCTTTGCAGGCTCATTGTTTCCAACAGCTTCTTGATCTACAATGAGAGGTAGAAGTCAAAAGAAGCTTCAAAAGCTATTAAAGATATGCTTCACAAGCCGACACAGAAGATTAAACACAAGAAACAGAGTGATTCGCAAAAGAAAATGGGAAAAGGAAAAAGGAGAAAGCCTTACCATTAACAAGAAGCTTTCTTTTGTCAGAAGCCACCAGTGGATGGCTTTTGTTATCAGGGGCTTCTCCTTTCTCACCATCCATATTATCAGCCTTATCAGGAAGCAAGTCATTTTGCACACTCTTATGAGACGTAACCGATTCATTTTGCTTCGTCTCAGGCTCATCATCCATAGACTCATCACCAGAACTTCTATCTAAATTCAACTTTTCAGAGTCGCCTGCATCGACACTATTATTATTTCCTTTGGTCATATCTGCATCATCTCCACCCCGGGCAGATATCTTTGGATGCGATTCGCCAATGGCTGTTGATGGCTCTTGGGACTTACTAAGACTAAGTTCTAATTTGACATTATCAGCAATTTCGTTACCCTTTAGTTCTATTTTTCCATTATTTGATGACACACAATCAGTAGAAATACAATCAGATTTTACCTCAAACCCTGTAACGGGGATGACCTCAGATACCTGGTTGTGGATAGCAGATACCTCTGTAGGTTGGGCCTTAGAATCCAACCCGCTAAACGTCTCCTTATTATCCATCTCAACAATCTGCTCATTAGATGCCTCTTGGGTAACTACTACAGCGTTACCGATGCTGAATGCGGCTCCTCCAACTAGAGGAACAGGAGTGGTCTGCGTTGGATCTGGTGCAAGGTTGCCTCCAGGTACATAAGTAACATCAGGCTGCTGATTGGCTGCCACAGCAGACTCTTCCTGCTCAGCACGAAGGGCATCATCGAGACGCCTAACCAAATCAAACTTCAAGCCTTGTGTAGTTAGTCTCCGTCTTTTGAGCTCTTCCTTCAACTCGGTAACCTTCCACTTGTCGATTGGGCGGTTGTCCAGGACTGGAAAAGGTGATGACGACATCTTCCTCTATGAATAAAACAAATATTCAAATATAAAAATTCGAGACACTATCGCAAGGGGGGATATACTTTTCTCTAAGTACAAAAAAAAAAAACAAATCAGATAAATAGCAATGCAACGAAACAAAATCAATAATTTAAGAAGAAGAAGAAGAAAAAAAACCAAACTTGTTTAACAAAGAGATAAACTTTTGATATGAATTGGCTCGAAACTTGTTTGAACGAACGAAGGCCGGGCAAAATTGCAAAAACCCCCTAAATGCGTGGTAGAAGAGGAAGGAAAATGACGAGGAAAAGATTAGAAATTTTCAAATCAGACGAAATGAATTCAAATTGCTTATTAGCGAAAGAATGACAAACCTGAAAAACGAAATGTAGAAGATATGGAAAAGATTAGGCGCACATTGGTCCCTTCATTGAATTTTCGATTGAAAACAAACAAAAATTGAAAAGAGGAATGGAATTGATTCTAGGGTTCGTATTCGTCTCGGGTGTTTTGATTAATGGGAAAAAAAAAATAGACCTAAAGTGAAATGACGAAACTATCCTTGGTTATTAAGTGCTTAACCATCATACGACGACGTCTGGCGCTAAAACGGCCGTTCATTTGCTCCGAGAGAATATTAGATTATTAACCACCGGAAAAGCTTCTTCTTTTTTCTCCGTCCGTCCCCCGAGGAATCTGGGAGCTCAGGTGAGTTTTAGCATTTCTGATTGGTGTAAATCCTATGTTTGCTGGCTCCAGAGGTTTCATTTGAGAAAGGCATCTACATATATTTCTTCTAACCAACAAGAAGACACCTCAAGATAAAAGCCATTCATGCAGCTGAGGAGAGACAGTCGCATTTTGAAGCCCAAGTTTCTTACTGCAAAACTACGAGCCTTGAAGGTTGCTTGATAGACGACATATCTCATATATTGATTTTAATCTCTGTACTGCACTTGCGTTATCCGTGAGATATTATTAACTTTGGAGAAGTAGGAAAATGAGCTGAGAGATCTTAGAGCACGTGAGTTAATGCGTATAGAGGAGGCGGCAATACTTGATAAGGCTACCTAACCTTGATTAACTCACTTCAAGGACATATATGTCCATCTAATCTCGGTTCCCATGTTCCTGAGTAGAATTCATTTAAGTGCCACATCTTGCTTTATCCAGGAGCTAAAAAGAGAAAAAAAACAAAAAACAAATTATCGAAGGATTCTATTGAGGTTCGAATGAACTCAAGCATACATTATAACTTTACAACTTACAAGATTTTTTGTTACCTATCTCTTTGTAACTAAAGAGTGCTTAAACGTGTCTCTTACTTTTCTTCGTAATTTCCGTAGATAAAGGCGTTGTGCATGGCATTCTATGCGCGCTCTGAAGAGGCTCGCCAAAGTCATTCAGTTCACAAGCTTGCATTGGTAAGAACTAAGAAACGAATGGTCTGATTTTGTTGTGGGTTCATCATGTTGGTAATGTCATGCAACTCTGCTTTTCTGTTGATATATATATGATTCAAAAGGAAGTTAGGGGTTATTGTAGGGTGGTGCACTTGCGCTGGAAGATACACTCTCCAAAGGGTTGCCAATCCAAAAAGAGATAGATATGCTTCAGACTTATCTTGAAGGAATTCATCAGGACTCGATGTTAGACTTGGTGTTATCATCTCTTCCAGAAGAAGCACGATCCAGTGGAACAGATACAGTACAGCAGCTGAACCAGACGGTGAGCTTATTTCACAGATGTCAAAAGAGTTTAGAGAGTTGAACTAATCTCGTATTCTTGTATCTTCAGTTTAATACCTTGAAAGGAGCACTTAGACACTTCAGTCTCATTCCACCTGGTGGCGGAGGAATCTTAGCACATTCACTAGCAGATATATAGCATCGTGGCTCAAGGTGTCAAAAGGAACTAAAGCCGAGGAAATAGTGAATGCTTGGGTGAGACGTGCAAGAAACAGAGCCATCACAGAACAAGCTGTAACTCTTCTCCAATCTTATGCAACTTGTGCTAGCCTCACTTGATCATCTGGCCCCCACATCTTCCATTAACAGGGTGAATCCTTTTCTTATATTCGATACTCCAGAGTCCTCAAGCTCATTGATTTTGGTCAGAGGAAGAATGAGTGGTTGTTACCATTCTCCATTCTTCTGTTTATAACTGCACTATGAAACAGACAGTTTCTTTTAGGACTCATCACTGCTTTGGTGTTTTAAAATCACAGTTGTCCTTGTCTGAGTTAGAATTTAACAGAAGCAGCTGAATGCGCTTAAATTTTGTTAGCATCGCCCGGATTTCTATAAACAGTTCAAATCCTCCCATTTTCAATTTATTATTTGAATTTTCATATATTTGGTGAAGAAATATAGCTTAAGTTCACAGGTTAAAAGATTTGTTGATGAATTTTAAAGTTGACACGGCATTCACTTTCGGTCAGTTCCCTTTTGCATTATTGTTGTGTTCCTAAATACCAAATTAAGAATCTAAGAAAGATAACACACTAAACCAAACGACCACAAAGGTCATGCATGTATCTTTTTTTATCCATTTATGGGACATATATAATTGAAACCTTGTCCTGTCCGCATTATAAAGTTCTACACTTTTTTATGGTCAGGTTTGGACTCTGGTTGTTAGCAACAAAACCATATTATTTGACATGGATTTAAATAAAATTTCCATCTGTTGCAGGAAACTTCTTCTCGCCGGTTCCTTATAGTTAGAGGTGTGATTAGATTATGGTATCTAACTATTAAACGTACCGACTGCTGTAGGTTTGCTCGACAACTTCAAAACATTATACAATTTTGTCATTATATTGTATTTATTATTGAATTGTGATCTAAATGTATTAATACACCAGCAAAAGAAAAACTAATAACCAGCGAACCTTAAATACGAAACAGCTAAGTTGAGAAGTTAGGTGGCACAACTCATCCAATCAGGAGACGACCTAACACGCGGATTTAAATCAGCGCCGTCAGATATAAGTCACCTCAATATATCAACGCTCAAGATCTCCCCCTCGTACGTGTGAAGCTGTCTCGAAGTAGGCCACGATGTTTATCACCTTTAATTTTACTAAATTTTAATTTTATCATTGATCCCATTTTAATTTAATAGTGAACCGACTATTATTGTTTAGATAAATTACTTTAAATTCGTTAATAGATGATGCATGGCTCTCACCTTCTTCCTGCCTTCCTATGAATAACAAAACTTACAAAAAAAACATTTTAAAAGTCGTGTTATTATTCCATTATTGCAGCTATATTCACATGAATTCCCTACAATTTTACCTTCGTATATATATTTTTCAAGAATATGTTACAAACAGTTTTTATTTAAAGCCATTTATTTCGTTCAACTCAGATCTTTACCGGTTTGGTTGATCAAAAATTATCATATCAGAGCGCAACCCTTGGTTTCAAACTTTTCTCATCAACTACTATCTTTACCTTAACAACAAGGTCTTTGGCATATATATTGCTTACAGCCTAAGTCCTTAAAGTAACATTTTCTATATTTTTATAAAACCGGCCAAATTTTTATTGATGTTGTGTCAATTTTAAACACACCAAGATACTTTTTCTTTCGTACCAAATACAATAATGTACTCAAAAGTAGATTATTTTATTAAAATATCAGAGGCCCTATATAAGTCGAAACAACCTAGCTAGCAACTCATTGCAAATCGAAACCAAAACAAATATCCATACAAACACAACACATATTTGAGAGACACAGAGGAAGAGAATAACCCATTCGTAGTTTTCTTGCAAACATAAAAAAAAAAAACCAAAAATCAGAACAAGAAGATGGGAGTTGGAGGAACATTAGAGTATATATCTGAGCTAATAGGAAGTGGAGGAAGTCATAGCTATGGCAAGAGGAAGAAGAAGAAGCAGTTTCAGACAGTAGAGCTCAAAGTTAGAATGGATTGTGATGGTTGTGTCCTCAAGGTCAAAAACTCTCTATCTTCTCTAAAAGGTAAACTAACTACTTTTACAATCTAAATTAACATTTAGTTATCAAAATTCTCGTTCTATCCCATGTGAAAAAGTGTTTTCAAAAAAAAAAAAAAAGTGTTTTCAGTTGAGCTACTTTGGTTTTTGTAATTTCGCTCACGTCCCGTTTTACCTCTCATACTTAACTCGTTTTGTTCAAACACTATCTAAAACATATACATGTACGTGAATGCACAGAGCTACATCTATAATTCCGTTTGTTAACATATATATTCAAATATTTTAATATGTCTTCTCAGGAGTTAAATCGGTGGAGATAAACAAGAAGCAGCAAAAGGTGACGGTGAGTGGTTACGCGGAAGCGAGCAAGGTGCTGAAGAAGGCGAAATCGACGGGGAAGAAGGCTGAGATATGGCCTTACGTTCCGTACAACTTGGTGGCTCAGCCGTACATAGCTCAGGCTTACGACAAGAAGGCGCCACCTGGTTACGTTAGAAAAATGGACCCATACGTCACCACCGGGACGATGGCCGTCGACAACGATGACCCTTCTTACACTTCTATGTTTAGTGATGATAATCCTAATGCTTGCTCTATTATGTAATTATAAAACCACTAATAAAAAGGGGTTTATATTTACGGTAGAACCTCTATAAATTAATACTAGATAAATTAATAATATTTATAAATTAATAAATTTTGTCGGTCTCAACTTGGGCCGGTTCAAAATTTGACACAAATCGATAAAATAATAAGATAATAAATTTTTAAAAAATTCTATGTAAATATATAGTCCCATTAAAATCATAAATTAATAATTTATATGTATACATATTTTATATAACTAAGAACCTATTATTATTGTTTGTTTTATATTCTCAATGAAATTATCTTTATATTTTCTTAACACTTAATATATTTTTGATGAGATTTAGTAATATTATATCTAAAATCACGTTTAAGTTCTATGAAATATATATTATATAATTCAAATAATATAATAAAATTAATATAAATGTCAAATTTCATAAAATAACAATTAATATAAATACAATAAAATAAAATATTTTTCTTATCTTAGAATAAATATATCTTAAAATAAGAAATCTAAATAAAAAAACTTTTGTAAATTAATATCTCCATAAATTAATAAAATTTTAGAGTCCCAACATTATTAATTTATAGAGGTTTTACTGTATATGTATAAACATGGATTATATAGATTTTGGTGTTTTTTTTTGGTTCAGGATTTTGTCTTCTTTTGCATGTGCTTTCTGTTTGTGTTACAAGAATGTTAATTAATTTTAGTAAATGCATATTATATAACCTAATCAATTGGATGTTATAAGTGATCATTGGCACATTACAGAAAGAACAATTCATTATGGAATTAATTTCAAGATTTTTTACTTTTACCAAAACATCTCTCACATCATCCGATCATGGGTTACTTTTGTTTTTTTTGGTCACTTGCTTACCATTAATTTAAGTTAGAGCCTTTTGCTTTAGGTGTTGTTCATGCTCTTTTAGCTAGTTTTTTGAGGACTCAAAAGTCCAACTCTTTTCTTTTCACCAACTATAAAAAGAAAAAAAATCCAAAAAGTGGGTAGTAACAAATAAAGCTAACTCTGAGAGAAAGAAGAAAACAAATATTTCACTACACAACATAAACTGCTTATAAAATGTTTCTATACATACCCATATGATTCTTGATCCTCAGATGTATACAAAGTAACACCAGCTTTTAAAAACATCTCCATTGCTCTGTAAATGGAACCCAGGATCAGCTCCTTCTGTTTTGTTCATACCAAGAACCAAAGTTTTACACATTTGTTTTACCTCGAGATTCATAAGTTGTTGTGGGGGGGGGGGGGGGGCC
>NC_027748.1:364224-397602 GCF_000695525.1 Brassica oleracea var. oleracea
GGGGGGGGACCAAAAACAGAGACATGACGCCGAATGAACAATCACATCGCAACATCTTTGTGACACAGGCTACATCAAATGACCTAGACTGAATCTAACCTAACACGCGCTTCTCCACCTTACATGATTTACCGAGGTCATAACTCAACCATAATTACGTATATGAGTTGTCTTATTCTTCAAGAGCAAGCTACTCATTGGGTTATAGTTGAAAAATGTCAATGTTTACATATGATAAGAGCTAGAGAATCTGGCGATATACATAGTTATTTCTTCCTTTACCGAACGAAACTGGAGGTTGGCAGGCTTCATCTTGTGTTACTTCCAGGGTAGATCTCAACAAAATTGATATCATATAGCAAAGTTGCATTGCCAGGTATGTTACAGTCACCTGCATTAACCAATACGACAGTCCCAAATATATATATCATTGCTATGAGCATAGAGCAGAAACACATATACAAAGAATGGTGAAAAGTACCAGAAAAGCATCCTGCAGGCTCTGGTCCATAAGCTAGCTTAGGTGGAATCTGAAGTTTACGCTTTCCTCCTGTAAATAAAACATTGGTTTCAGCCTAATAAAAGACATATACTCCGAACGTAAGAAAAATAGACTACTACTTGCCTACTCGCATAGGAGGTACTCCTTCGCCTCCAAGAATCCCCTGGTCGAGACCCCTTATAACCTAATAATCACAAAGAGTAACATCATTTTATTTCTCAGTACATCAAATTAAAATAATTAAATCCAGCTTAGAACACCTCTAAACTTTGAAGAGAATGTAATCTAACTAAGATATTTTTTTATAATCTAACTAACTAAGATAATCATTGGGTTAGGTTATTGCCTTGCCCACACCAATCCGCATAGTAAGTGGTCTTGCACGCTTATATGTACTGTCAAACAACGTTCCATCTGCAAACCTAGCCGTGTAATGGACCTGCCCAAACACCAAATTCTCAAACTCTGAACCAAAACGTTTTGCAAATGCTTACGTATGCAACACAAAATAATTAATAAAATCTTATATATTAAAATAGAAGTCATGACTTCTTTCATGTGTGATTTTTTAATTTGGACCATCACTTAGAAATCTTAGTAAATATATTTTTTTAAGACTGATAATACATAGAATCTTTAAAATACTTTAATCATAATATCTTTTGATATATTTTCATTTTATAAACGATAACTGAATATACTAATGTATAATAATATTTCAAACTAATTTCGAAATTAGTTTGAAATATTATTATACATTAGTATATTCAGTTATCGTTTATAAAATGAAAAATAAAATAATTCTATAATATTTTATCTATTATATAATCATAATCAATCATATTAAAAGAAAATTATTATATTGAGCAAAATATAATAAAATTGTATTAAATTTATAAATTTTATAAATTTTATTTTCTTAAGTATAAAATATTTATGTTCAAAAATAAAATCTAATACGTTGGCAAGATGGGTTAACATTAGCAAACTATATAAGACATGTATAAAAATTAACATGTATTTCTTTAAAGCTAATAATATAAAATCTTTGTAACTACTTTAATCATAATATATTTTCATTTTAAATATAATATATATTTATATATTATATTAAAAAAATTCTAATAAATCTGTGTAAAAATATTTTAACAATAATTTAATGTATTTTAAGTTATCGTTTATAAAATGAAAAATAAATAAATTATATCCTATTTTATCTACTTTATAGTCATGATCATGTTAAAATACAATTATTATACTTAAATAAATATGATAAAAGTATATTTAATTGATAAATTTATAAATTTTATTTTCATAAATATAAACTATTTATTTTAAAAATATAATATGATGAAAGAACGTCTTAAAATTAGCAAACCATATAATACATGTCTAAAAATTAACATATCTTAGATTTTTGTATATACAATAATATATTATCTAAAATGAATAAGCATAAAAAATATTAGTAAAAAGAAATCTAGCTTTGAAAGACGAATCATAATTTAGCATAAATTAAATGCAAAATAATTTTCAAATATGTTTTCTCATGAATATATTAATTTGCTTAATAACTAAATGCAAACTTAGTTTCAAACTAACAAAAGATATGTTATCCAATTAGTGTATTTCTCACAAATGACATTTAGTACAAAATTATTTTGAAGTACAATGTATTATCGCTTCTCTTTAAAAATAATTGTTTTTAACAGTATCTCAAAAAATTTATTCTTTATTTTTTTTTTTGAATTAAAAATTTATTCTTTATTATGTAGGTCCAATTTAATTTGCTTCCATATAATTTTAAATTTTTTTAAAAAAATATGTAAAGTAGTAATTCTACATAATAATGTTTTCAAAATACCTCTTTTTTAAAAAATACAAAATTTATAGTAATAATATATAAGCCATGTAAACATAGCTATTATAAAATTACATACTATATAACACGAAATTATATTAAGTTATTTGTAAATTTTGTTATACTCCCTCGGTCTACAAATATATGATGTTTTAGCTTTTTTATTTGTATACAAATATATGATGTTCTATTTTTAATTAATGCAATTTGCTTTAAAAATAAAATATTAATCAAAATGTAAAAATGTAAGTGGTTGAATTTTATTGGAAATCAAATAAAACTTTAAACTAACTAAAAGAAAAACAAAAAATAATAGATAAAAGTAAATATTTAATTTCTCTTAATATGTGTGAACAACCCATAAACATCATATATTTGTATCAAGAATAGATATAAACTAAAATATTTAAGTATAAAAATGAAAAACCCGCACGGTTGTGTTGTGCGTGTCAAAATCTAGTTTTGATTAATTTGATTAATCAAAATTTTACCAAAAAAAATAAAAATAAATAATTAATCAAATTGTCGTAAAACATGGTAAGTGATAAACCGTTAAAAGAGAGATGGATTTATTACATTGACGAGTACGCCACGCGGGGCTTTATCACCGAACCCAACTGCGATATCGCAGAATCCAAGCCCTGATTTTGCGTAGCTGTATTCGCAGAGAGGGTCTCCAACAGTGGCGTAGTACTCAATCCTCGTGGCGTCTGCGTCCAGAGGCGTTATAGAGAGAATCGTGGCAGCTAAAAGGCCTAAACCCATTCCGAAAACGTTCTTCTTCGCGGCGGTGAAGCTCCTCTGTTTCTGCTGGCAATCGGTGGAAGAAGAAGAAGAAGAACAGAGACATAAGAATGACGATGACGACGAAGAAGAAGAAGAGATGGTGGGTCTAAAGGAACGCGTGTAGTGAGATGATGTGAGTGTTAAAGTAGAAATCGCCATTGTTGGATCCGAGCTTTCTTCGTTCTCTTCTTCCTTATCCGTGGGAAGAGGAAGCGTTTGGTCTTTAATCTTCTGAGAGTGCAACTGGCAAAAAAATACAAAGTGGATATGATTGTAGGACCCACCTGCCATGTAATAGTAATACTATGAATATATTTTTGTTATTTTGATTAACCCAAAATTTTAGCGAATTATTGGACATTGTCTATAGTTAAAACTATTGAGTGATTAGACCCATAAACCAATTAAATTACGTTATCATTTTCTATTGTTGGGTGTTTAGTCATATCCTTTGACATAATTATATTTAAGACCAAATGGACCATTAGAAGGAAGATACATTATCGAAAGCTGAAAATATTTGAAGCTAAAACAAAGTGTCAAAAAATAGAACCTAATCCATTACCATTCACTAACAACTCCCAGCTGCCTCATCTGCATTCAGAGAATTAAGCCACCGAGATTTTCATCCAAGATGTAACATTGCTAAAAGTCTATACCACATGTATTCCTATAAAAAATTTCATATTGTAAAACAATAATAATATATACTATACAAAAATGTGTATTTTACATTTTTCACTTAGTTTTACAAACTTGTAATTCAAAACCAACTTAAGCTATATCTCTTATATATAATCCTAGATTTCATCTTATTTTGCGATAGGGATTCGTAACAGTTATATTAGATTGCCATCCCATTTGATGTTAATGTAGTATTCATTTCCCTTTGAACAAACTCTTTAACGTTAGGGTGCCAATCGGCCCACAAAATATAGAGAACCTGAATCCAATCAGCTGGATATTAACATGATGCCCATATTTCCAGTGGCTTATCAATGAAATATGACATCGAATATTGGCATGATCCATTCATATGAAGATGTAGAAAATCTATTAGTGCGACAATAGCTGAGTATCATGGTCCACCATAACCACCACCATAATAATAATCATCATCATCATCATATATTCCTTTTAGATAGAGATACACAGATTGTGGTCAGTTTCTATGTACTATAATGTAAGTGATGTATGTAGGTTATGTCGCGCACATTGATAACTTATTAGTGTAACTGGTCCATGGACAGAAAATAAAAATCGTTTGAACTTTTGTACACATGAACAAGCAAAAGATATTCTCATCAATCTCATGATTTGTTTTACGACCATCAACTTTGATGGTGAAAAAGAAGAGTTTGTTTGTTTTTGTAAAGAGTTATGTACAGTAGCTAATGACATTGTTGAAAAATCATCGAACAAAAAGCAACATATCTCTGAAGTGTTACTAAAGATTAGAGAGTTGAAAGTTATAAAGCTGAATAATCTTGGTTCATTTAATGAATTTTTTTTAATTAGAGAGATGGAAGAAAAAATAAGTAAGAACTTTATGGACGTATCGCATTTTAATGATCACTTTATATATATTGGTTATCAGCATATACTGTTCCCTTTTGCATTCAATTTATTCTACTTGGAATTTATCAAATTTCAAATTTACCGGTGTGGTAAGAATGAGATCGTAAAGTCTGTAGAAATAAAATATCAAACGGAATTACATATCATAATGGGAACTTGACTCTTAATAAATGTTAATGATGCGAAAGAAGACACCAAAGAAAGAAAGACTAAAGCACATGGGAGAACAGTATTTATCAAATTTCAAATCACCACGACTATAAAAAGCTATGCACTAATATATAATTAGATATTCCATAATCCAGCGACCGTATATTAATTGCACATCGCCACGTATACATGATTAAGGTGCTATCTATTATAAGAATTAAATAAGAATATAAAAAGAAAATGTGATTTAAATGTAATCCAACTACTAACAAATACTTACCAAGAGGTACTATGGAAAACTAAGATAAAAAAAAAGAAGAAGCATGGATTAACTAATTTTGAAAGAACCCTACAATTAAAATTAATTATTCAAAAAGCTTAATCATAAGAAAATATATAGAATCATAAACTAGTAACTTAATTATCCTATACATGCTATCTTTAATTTGTTGAAATGAATAAGTATATGCCAAGAGATTAGCTTGGATATTCCGGAATTCGGACAATGTATATATAAACACTTCTATGTTCTTTGGTCGGAAGATGAACATAACCAAGTATTGTCGATATTATGATCATGATCAGAAACACCGTAACCACCATTTTCACCCGTGGTTTTGTTCCCGTTAGCCACTGTGGTCGTCGTCTGAGGAGTAATAGATTGACTCTGCAACATACCAACACCAAACTGATCGTGATCATTGCTTCTAGGGTTTGAAATCTGAGCTTGAAGAAGAGACTGTAGACTCATATTCTCAAAACTGTTGTTAGGGTTTTGATATTGCTGAATCTGTGATCCGGAGAGGATAGGAGACGTTGGGAGGAGTTTTTGAGCGAAAGGTCGTAACAAGATGTTGTTGTTGCTGCTGTTGTAAGAGTTTGGCGACGAAGAAGACAAGCCGAGGAACGTGTTGAGGCGCGTGGTGTTCACGACGGAGTTGTTGTTGAATAGCGGCGGAGATGGGATCCCTGTGAACTCTTGAACCATCGCTCGGAAATTCGAAGTATCCGTCTTTAGAACCGTCGTTGGTGCTCGCCTTGATGCTCGAGATCTTTTCTTGGTTTTCTTGATTACTCCTACGTTGTTAGGAGGAACTGATGACGTAGTGGAGAAGGTTCGGAGTTCAGGTTGAGTAACCGGGTCGGGTTGTTGGTTTACTGGCAAGAAGGTACCGTTTTTGTTATTATTGAAGTAATTTTGTTGTAATAAAGAGTTGTTGTGGTCGAAGTGAAGGGGGTTGATGTGGTTTTCTTGCGGCCGAGGTAAACATACCACGTGGTGGTTGTGGTGGTCGAAGAAGGCTGAGATGGATTGATCGGCGGCGCGTGAATCGTATTCTTCTCCTCCTCCTCCTCCTCCTCCTCCGCTTGAAGATTGCATGCTACTACTATTACCAGACTCCATCTTCTTCTGGCCAAACAAAAATACAAAACTCTTTGGGTATGAATTTAGTGAGAGAAAACGTAAGAAATGATTCGGATGAGAATAGATACTCGAGTTAGGAGTTTATCAAATAGGGTATTGTGGTAAATAAGACATTTAGTTTGACACTTGAAAAAAAAAAAGAAGACATTTGGTTTGACACGATTTTTTAATTATTGTATTTTGTTTTTCTGTGGGAGATATATAGGGAAGGTGAAATCGTATTAAGTGGTTCCACCACCACCATCCACTATTGTCTACTCTATATATTATATACATGTATCTAAGGTTTGGTTTATATTAAATTATGAAAAAATGATTGTCCACTCCGTAAAATATTGGTCAACTAACCATGCAAACTAAACCAATGTATATCTAGCAATACGAAGTATATATTATGCATAGTAACATCCTTCAACTTAATGATGTCATGTAATTAATATCACGAGTTTAATTTCATTCATCCAAAAATTAATGTGGATGTCAAAGAAACCCCATAGCCAGATTGCAGGTCAAAATTATTTAGAGACCCCATAGCCAGATTGCAGGTCAAACTTATTCGAGTAAATGAAAACCCAAATCTCCACAACTACAACAAAAAAAAAGTATAGGAAAATAAATAGTTAAAATCGTTGTTGCTGAGGTCTCATGTATGTCGTAAGCGAGTCAAGCTCTCCTAGGTCCCTAGGCTCTCCCTTGTTTCGATGGTTGGGAATTGTCATGAGTCATTCAGTAAGTAGTGTTATCTACCTTGCTTTTGTGTATGCACAAGATTCCTTGAAGTGAAGCACGTCCCAAGGGTAGCTGTCAGTCTTGTAAATATCCCTTTCCTTGGAAAGAGTAGGCATGTTATAGGCGGTAAGTAGGTCGATAGCCGCCCTGTTCCCGTTGATACATGGGATGTGTTCTCTATCCGTTATGTCCCGCCTCGTCTAGATCCCTGCAGCTAATGCGGAGAAGGTGAGCTCCCTCTGAAAGTGTAGATCGCGAGTGGTCTATTGGGGGTGGGCCCCGGAGTGATCGGCTAAGGTACGTGAGCTCTTCTTCTGTTATTACTGAATCTCTCCTCTCTTCGTTCGATGTTTGGGAAGTTCTCCCGTTTGCTTCCCCCCCGGCCATTACCGGGTATCCTTCCACAGTCCAACTGAGCAAATTAGGAAAACTTTTGACTCGAAAGAACTCGACTAAAAGGAATTCATTGGACTTTCCGATACAGCAACTCAAAAAGAAAAGTTGTCCTTACCGGTGAAGCCTAGTGTCTGACTCTTAGCCTAGCTACTTATATCAGACTGGCTATGTTGTTTAGAGACCCCATAGCCAGATTGCAGGTCAAATATAAAAGTTATATAAGATATTACTTAATTTTGGTTTTTAATTATTTTGATCTGTTTTGTTATTAACTCTTAATAAAATTTCTATAATCCGTTTGATTAATTGTGTAATATATACTTATTTGATCACATTTTTATTAATAAACTTATTTCATGTCAATTTACTGACTCTAACTTTTTATTTGTTTGATATAAAATTAATTAAATTAATGAATTATTTTATTTATATTTTTATAAACAAAAATTGCATTCATTTAAAAATGTATCAAATAAGTATATATCACACAGTTAATCAAACGAATTACAATTGCTTTATTAAAATTTCATAAGAAAACAAATTAAAATAATTAAAAAACAAAATTAAAAAATATCTTACGTACTTTCATATTTAATATAAATAAAAATAATATAATTATATATCTTTCAAATACACTAAAATAAAAATGTTAAAAACTATCTTACGTACTTTCATATTTTTTTAAAAAAATATATTCTTATGCTTTTAAAACGTAGGTTAAAATCTTATTTAGTTAAATTACGGCCGGATCGGTCATATTTTAATTGATGAAATGAGATATTTAAACGGTTACTGACATCTACATCTTTTTTGGATGGACGAAATTAAACTCGTGATGTTAAGTAAATAACATCATTAAGTTTAGAGATGTTATCATACATAACATATACTTTGCATATCTAGGTAGGTATACATTATTTTAGTTCGCATGATTAGCCATGTGATATTCAATACTTCTTGTAGTCAGCAATCATTTTTCCTTAAATTATACATTTTGGTGATAGTCAAATTTAGTTTGATTGTAGATTTTCTGGTTTGGATCATGATTTGTTTTTTTTTTTTCAACCACTCCAAGAGGATTTGCAAATACATCTTATGATGGTATTCAACTTATCTTCAATATTCATTTTTTTTTTGTAGAACAAAGCTTCGATATCTTGCTATTTACCTTTCTTTGTTATTTGTGGGTATGTAAACATGAAAGTAAAAGTTATAAAAGTAGTTGACAAAAAAAAAGTTATAAAAGTAAACAGTCATCTATTAAGATTTTTAAATATGTAAACTGCAATTTTTTTGCTCCCATTGTTCTTTACAATATATTTACAACATTAATATGCAAAAATATTAATAGTATTATGAGGTTAGGGAAACAGTGATTAAAAGCATATGGGCTGTTCAATTTATTATCTGCTAATCTATTACATGATGTCATAATTAGGTCAGTTAGCTTGGACCAGATTCAAGAATAGGTATCATAATAATTAGATGTCATCCTATAACTAAAATAATACTATTTGATTCTTTACAAATTTTCATTGAGCAGTTGCAACATAAGATAAAAAAAACAAATGTGAATAAACATGTAAGTGACAATTGCTATTTATTTGTTTTCACCTGATTTCTTTGCAAATTACATATATTGATATAGAGTAATGGTTTGCGTAGATTTGGATGGACGCAGAGTTTGGTCAGAAAATAAGAATCAATATTACTCTTTCGCGTTGTTTTAAAATTTTTAACTACATTTTACATTTGTATTAATGTATGTTAAACTTTTTTTTTCTGTGCATGAACATCATTCTAGTTTTTTTATCAATTAATTTAATAAAATTTCATATATTCACTAAATCAGTGGACTAACAACTATAAAATCGTTATTCTCCAGAGAAACGGAGACAACAAAGGTTCTAAACCTCTTTGACCATCATCATAAATTAGTGCGGGATGCATGCATTAAATTAATATTGTTATATTTTTAAATTTTTCTTAAGATCTATATGTTAAACCCCTGCGAAAATATAGAGTTTTCGGTAAATGCTCTATATACTGAAGCCTATACTCTTTAGTGTTGTTTTAATTTTTTTTAACCACATTCTAAATTTGTATTAATGTATGTTAAATTTTCTTTCATGGTTCATGGGCATCGTTCTATTTTTTTATCAATTAGTTTAGTAAAACTCCCTAAATCAGTGAACTAACCACTATAAAATCGTTATTCTCTAGAGAAACAGAGTCAAAAAGGTTCAAAACCTCTTTGACCATCATCATATGTTAGTAAAAGATGCAACAATGCATTAAACTAATATTGTCGTATTTTTTGAATTTTTTAAAAATCTATGTGTTAATCTCTACGAAAATATTGAGTTTTCGGTAAATGTTCTATATAATGAAGCCTATAATCTTTAGTTTTGTTTTAAAAATTTCTAACCACATTCTACATTTGTATTAATGTATTTTAAACTCTCTTTCATGGTACATGGGCAACGTTCTAATTTTTTTATCAATTTATTTAATAAAACAACATACACTCACTAACTTTGTGGACTAACCACTATAAAATCGATATTCTCTAGAGAAACATAGACAACCGAGGTTTCAAAAATCTTTGACCATCATCATATGTTAGTGTATGATGCAAATATGCATTAAAATAATATTTTTGAATTTTTGAATTTTTCTCAACATCGATGTGTAAAACCCTACGAAAATATTGAGTTTTCGGTAAATGCTCTATATTTTGAAGCCTATACTCTTCAGTGTTGTTTTGAATTATAACCACATTCTAAATTTGTATTATTGTATGTTAAACTCTCTTTTATGGTACAAGGGTAACCTTCTAATTTTTATCAATTAATTTAGTAAAACTTCTTACATTCATTAAAATCAGTTGACTAATCACTCTAAAATCGATATTCTCTAGAGAAACGGAAATAACTAATGCTCGAAACTTTTTTGGACATAATCATATTTTAGTTCATGATACAACTATGCATTAACAAAAATATTTTCATATTTTTAAAAAAATTCTCAAAAACTAGGTTAAAAAAACCTACAAAAATATTGAGTTTTCGGTAAATGCTTTATTTTTGGAAGCATATACTCTTCAGTGTTGTTTTAAAATTTCTACATTTGTAATAATTATGTTAAACTCTGGTTCATGGTACATTGGTACCTTTCTAATTTTTTTATCAATTAATTTAGTAAAATTTCATGCACAAAATAAATTAATGGACTAACCACTATAAAATCTTTATTCTCTAGAGAAACGGAGACAAAAGAGGTTTCAAACCTCTTTGATCATCATCATATGTTAGTGCATATTGAAACTACGCATTAAAACTATATTGTCATATTTTTTTATTTATTTTTTTCAAAATCTATGTGTAAACCTGTAAGAAAATATTGAGTTTTTCCGTAAAAGCTCTATATTTTGAAGCCTATACTCTTCAGTGTTGTTTTAAAATTTATAACCATATTCAAAATTTGTATTAATGTATGTTAAACTTTCTTTCATGGTACATGGACAACGTTCTAATTTTTTATCAATTAATTTAGTAAAACTTATTACATTCACTAAATTGGACTAACCACTATAAAATCATTATTCTTCAGAAAAGGGAGACAACAAAGGTACCAAACCTCTTTGAGCATCATCATATGTTATTACATGATGCAACTATGCATTAAAAAAATACTGGCATATTTTTAAATTTTTCTCAAAATCTATTTGTAAACCCATAAAAAAATAGAGAGTTTTGCGGTAAATGTTATATATTCTGAAGCTTATACCCTTCAGTGTTGTTTTAAAAATTCTAACAACATTCTAATTTTTATTAATGTATGTTAAACTCTCTTTTATGGTACATGGATAACCTTCTAATTTTTTATCAATTAATTTTGTAAAACTTTTTAAACTCATTAAATCACTTAACTAACTACTCTAAAATCGTTATTCTCTAGAGAAATGGAGATAAAATATGTTCAAAACCTCTTTGGACATCATCATATGTTAGTCCAGGTTGCAACTATGCATTAAAAAAATATTTTCATATTTTTTATTTTTTCTCAAAATCTATATGTAAAACCCTTTAAAAATATTGAGTTTTTGATAAATGCTTTATATTTTGAAGCATATACTCTTTAGTGTTGTTTTAAAATTTCTAACCACATTCTAAATTTGTATTAATTATGTTAAACTATGTTTCATGGTACATGAGTACCGTAATAATTTTTTATTAATTAATTTAGTACAAATTCATACACTCAATAAATTAGTGGAGTAACCACTATAAAATCGATATTCTCTAGAGAAACAAAGACAACAAAGAATCCAAACCTATTTGACCATCATCATATGTTAGTGCATGATGCAACTATGCATTAAAACAATATTGTCATATTTTTTAATATTTCTTAATAGTTATCTGTAAACCTGTAAGAAAATATTGAGTTTTTCGGTAAATGGTCTATATTATGATGCATATACTTTTCAGTGTTGTTTTAAAATTTGTAACTACATTTGATTTGTATTAATGCATGTTAAACTCTTTTCCATGGTCTATTGCCAACGTTCTAATTTTTTAATCAATAAATTTAGTAAAACTTAATACACTCACTAAATCAGTATATTAAACACTATAAAATCGCTATTCTCTAGAGAAACAGAGACAAAAAAATTTCCAAACCTCATTAACCACCATCATATGTTAGTGTATGATGCAAAAATCCATTAAAAAATATTTTCATGTTTTGTATTTTTTCTAAAAATCTATGTGTAAAAAACCCAACGAACCATTGAGTTTTCGGTAAATGTTTTATATCCTGAAGCATATACTCTTCAGTGTTATATTAAAATTTGTAACCACATTCTAAATTTTTATTAATTATGTTAAACTATCTTTCATGGTACATGGATAACATTCTAATTCTTTATCAATTGATTTAGTAAAACTTCATACACTCATTAAATAAGTGGACTAACCACTATAAAATCGATATTCTCTAGAGAAACGGAGACAACGAAGGTTCCAAACCTCTTTGACCATATCATCATATAACAGTGCAGGATTCAACTATTCATTAAAACAATATTGTCATCTTTTTTGAATTTTTTGAATTTTTCTCAAAATCTATGTGTAAACCCCTACGAAAATATGGAGTTTTTCGATAAATGCTCTATATTCTGAAGTCTATACTCTTCATTGTTGTTCTAAAATTTCTAAATACATTCTACATTTTCATTAATTTATGTTAAACTCTCTTTCATGGTACATGAGCACCGTTCTAATTTTGTTTATCAATTAATTTATTAAAACTTCATACACTCACTAAATGAGTAGAATAACTACAATAAAATCGTTATTCTCTTGAGAAACGGAGACAACAGAGGTTTCAAACATCTTTGACCATCATCATATGTTAGTGCAGGATGCAACTATGCATTAAAACAATATTGTCATATTTTTTGAATATTTCTCAAAATCTAGGTGTAAACCCATACGAAAATATTGAGTTTTACGATAAATGCTTTATATTCTGAAGCATATGCTCTTCAGTATTGTTTTAAAATTTCTAATCACATTCTACATTCATATTAATTATTTTAAACGTTCTTTTATGGTACATGGGTACCGTTCTAATTTTTTATCAGTTAATTTAGTAAAACTTCATACACTCAATAAGTTAGTGGACCACTATACAATCGCTATAAAACGGAGACAACAAAGGTTTCAAACTTCTTTGAACAACATTATATGATATTGCAGGATGCAATTATGCATTAAATTTTTTTTTTTATATTTTTTAATTTTTTTTTTCAAAATCTATGTGTAAACCCCTACGAAAATATTGAGTTTTTCGATAAATGCTCAATATTCTGAAGCCTACACTCTTTGGTGTTTTTTTTAAGTTTCTAACCACATTCTACATTTTTATTAATGAATCTTAAAATCTCTTTCATGATAGATGGGTAACATTCTAATTTTTTTATCAATTAATTTAGTAAGACTTTATACACTCGTTAAAACAGTGGACTAATCACTATAAAATCATTATTCTCTAGAGAAATAGAGATAACAAAGGTTCTAAACCTCTTTAGACATCATTGTATGTTAGTTCAGGATGCAACTATGCATTAAAACAATTTTTTTTAATTTTTTTTTCTCAAAATCTATGTGTAAAACCCTAAGAATATAGAGTTTTCGGTAAATGCTCTATATTTTGAAGTCTATACTCTTCAGTGTCGTTTTGAAAATTCTAACCACATTCTAAATTTATATTAATTTAGGTTAAACTCTCTTTCATGATACATCGGTAACATTCTAATTGTTTATCAATTAATTTAGTAAAACTTCATAGACTCACTAAATCAGTAGACTAACAACTATAAAATCGCTATTCTCTAGAGAAACGGAGACAACAAAGGTCACAAACCTCTTTGACCATCATCATATAATAGTACATGAGCAACTATGCATTAAAACCATATTGTCATATTTTTTGAATATTTCTCAAAATCTATATGTAAACCCATATAAAACTATTGAGTTTTTCGATAAATGCTCTATATTCTGAAACCTATACTTTTCACTGTTGTTTTAAAATTTCTAAACACATTCTACATTTGTATTAATGTATGTTAAACTCTATTTCATTGTACAAGAGCAACGTTCTAAATTTTTTATCAATTAATTTATTAAAAATTCATACACTCACTAAATCAGTGGACAAAACATTATAAAATCGCTATGAAACCGAGACAACAGAGGTTTGAAACATCTTTGACCATCATCGTATATTATTGCAGGATGTAACTATGCATTAAAACAATATTTTCATATTTTTTAAATTTTCTCAAAATCTATGTGTAAACCCCTACGAAAAGATTGAGTTTTTCGTTAAATGCTTTATATTCTGAAGCATATACTCTTCAGAGTTGTTTCAAAATTTCTAATCACATTCTACATTTTTATTAATTATTTTAAACTCTCTTTTATGGTACATGGGTACCGTTCTAATTTTTTTATCAATTAATTTAGTAAAACTTCATATACTCATTAAATCAGTGGACTAACCACTATAAAATCATTATTCTCTAAAGAAATGGAGACAACAAAGGTCACAACCATCATCATATAATAGTAAATGATGCAACTATGCATTAAAACAATATTTTCATATTTTTTGAGTTTTTCTCAAAATCTATGTGTTAATCCCTACGAAAATATTGTTTTTCGAGAAATACTCTATATTCTGAAGCCTATCATCTTCAATGTTGTTTTAAAATTTCTAAAAACATTCTACATTTGTATTAATGTATGTTAAACTCTCTTTCATGGTACATGAATAACGTTCTAATTTTTTTATCAATTAATTTTAAAAACTTCACACACACACTAAATCAGCGGACTAACCACTATAAAATCGCTATGAAACCGAAACAATAGAGGCTTCAAACATCTTTGACCATCATCGTATGTTATCGCAGGAGGGAACTATGCATTAAAGCTTCATATATTTTAAATTTCTCAAAACCTATGTGTAAAACCCTATGAAATTATTGAGTTTTTCGGTAAATACTTTATATTCTGAAGCATATACTCTTCAGTGTTGTTTTAAAATCTATAATCACATTCTACATTTGTATTAATTATTTTAAACTCTCTTTCATGGTTCATGGGTACCGTTCTATTTTTTTATCAATTAATTTAGTAAAAAATCGTAAATTCAATAAATTAGTAGACTAACCACTATAAAATCGCTGTGAAACAGTGACAACAAAGGTTCCAAACCTCTTTGGACATCATTGTATGTTAGTTCAGGATGCAACTATGCATTAAAACAATATTTTCATATTTTTTTTCAAAATCAACGTGTAAGCCTACGAATATATTGAGTTTTCGGTAAATGCTCTATATTTTGAAGTCTATACTCTTCAGTGTTATTTTAAAAATTCTAACCACATTCGACATTTTTATTAATGAATCTTAAACTCTCTTTCATGATAGATGGGTAACATTCTAATTTTTTTTATCAATTAATTTAGTAAAATTTCATACACTCATTAAATCAGTGGACTAACCACTATAAAACTATTATTCTTTAGAGAAACAGAGACAACAAAGGTCACAAACCTCTTTGACCACATCATATAATAGTACATGATGCAACTATGAATTAAAACAATTTTTTCTTATTTTTTTATTTTTTTCTCAAAATCTATATGTAAAAACCCTACAAATATATTGAGTTTTCGGTAAATGTTCTATATTTTGAAGCATATACTCTTCAGTGTTGTTTTAAAAATTCTTACCACATTCTAAATTTATATTAATTTAGGTTAAACCATATTTCATGATACATGGGTAACTTTCTAATTCTTTATCAATTAATTTAGTAAAACTTCATACACTCACTAAATACGTAGACTATCAACTATAAAATCATTATTCTCTAGAGAAACAGAGACAACAAATGTCACAAACCTCTTTGATCATTATCATATAATAATACATGATACAAATATGCATTAAAACAATATTTTCATATTTTTTGAATTTTTCTAAAAATCTATGTATACCCCTTTGAAAATATTGAGTTTTTTTTAGAAATGTTCTATATTCTGAAGCCTATCATCTTCACTATGGTTTTAAAATTTCTAAACACATTCTACATTTGTATTAAGGTATGTTAAACTCTCTTTCGTGGTACATGAGCAACGTTCTAATTTTTTTATCAATTAATTTATTAAAACTTCATACACTCACTAAATTAGTGGAATAACCACTATAAAATCACTATGAAACCGAGACAACAGAGGTTTCAAACATCTTTGACCATCATCGTATGTTATTGCAGGATGCAACAATGCATTAAGTCAATATTTTCATATTTTAAAAATTTTCTCAAAATCTATGTGTAAACCCATACGAAATTATTGAGTTTTTCGGTAAATACATTATTTTCTGAAGCATGTACTCTTCAGTGTTGTTTTAAAATTTATAATCACATTCTACATTTGTATTAATTATTTTAAACTCTCTTTCATGGTACATGGGTACCGTTTTATTTTTTTATCAATTAATTTAGTAAAACTTCATATACTCAATAGATTAGTGGCTAATTAACCACTATATAATCGCTATGAAACAGAGACAATAAAGGTTTCAAACTTCTTTGACCAACATTATATCATATTGAAGGATGAAACTACGCCTTCAAGCAATATTTTCATATTTTTAATTTTCTCAAAATCTATGTGTAAACCCCTACGAAGATATTGTTTTCGAGAAATGCTCTATATTTTAAAGCCTATCATCTTCACTGTTGTTTTAAAATTTCTGAACACATTCTACATTTGTATTATTGTATGTTAAATTTTCTTTCATGGTACATGAGCAACATTCTATTTTTTTTATCAATTAATTTATAAAAAATTCATACACTCACTAAATCAGTGGACGAACCACTATAAAATCGCTATGAAGCCGAGATAACAGAGGTTTCAAACATCTTAGACCATCATCGTATGTTATTACAGGATGCAACTATGCATTATGCCAATATTTTCATATTTTAAAAATTTTCTCAAAATCTATAGGTAGAACCCCTACAAAAATATTGTGTTTCCGGTAATTGCTTTATATTCTGAAGCATATACTCTTCAGTGTTGTTTTGAAATTTATAATCATATTCTAAATTTGTGTTAATTATTTTAAACTCTCGTTCTCTGTACATGGGTACTGTTTTATTTTTTTATCAATTAATTTAGTAAAACTTCATACACTCAAAAAATTAGTGGACTAACCACTATAAAATCGCTATGAAACAGAGACAACAAAGGTTTCAAACTTCTTTGACCATCATTATATGATATTGCAGGATGCAACTATGCATTAAAACAATATTTTAACATTTTTTTTAATTTTTCTCAAAATCTATGTGTAAAACCACTACGAAAAATATTAAGTTTTTCGGTAAATGCTCAATATTCTGAAGCCTACACTCTTCACTGTTTTTTTAGTTTCTAACTACATTCTACATTTTTATTAATGAATCTTAAACTCTCTTTCATGATAGATGGGTAACAATCTAATTTTTTATCAATTAATTTAGTAAAACTTCATACACTCATCAAATCAGTGGACTAACAACTATAAAATCACCATTTTCTAGAGAAACGGAGACAACAAAGGTCACAAACTTCTTTGACCATCATCATATAATAGTACAAGATGCAACTATGCATTCAAACAATATTTTCATATTTTTTAAATTTTTTCTCAAAATCTATGTGTAAAACCCTACGAATAAACTGAGTTTTCGGTAAATACTCTATATTTTGAAGCATATAGTCTTCAGTGTCATTTTAAAAATTCTAACCACATTCTAAATTTATATTAATTTAGGTTAAACTCTCTTTCATGATACATGAGTAACATTCTAATTCTCCATCAATTAATTTAGTAAAACTTCATACACTCACTAAATCAGTAGACTAACCACTATAAAATCGTTATTCTCTAGAGAAACGGAGACAACAAAAGTCACAAACCTCTTTGACCATCATCATATAATAGTATAGGATGCAACTATGCATTAAAACAATATTTTCATATTTCTTGAATTGTTATCAAAATCTATGTGTTAACCCCTACAAAAATATTGAGTTTTTCGAGAAATGCTATATATTCTGAAGCCTATCATCTTCACAATTGTTTTAAAATTTCTAAACACATTCTACATTTGTATTAATGTATGTTAAACTCTCTTTCATGGTACATGAGCAACGTTCTAATTTTTTTTATCAATTAATTTATTAAAACTTCATACACTCACTAAATCAGTGGAATAACTACTATAAAATCGCTATGAAACCGAGACAACAGAGGCTTCAAACATCTTTGAACATCATCGGATGTTATTGCAGGATGCAACTATGCATTAAGACAATATTTTGATATTTTTAATTTTTCTCAAAATCTATGTGTACCCTACGAAATTATTGAGTTTTTCGGTAAATGCTTTATATTCTGAAGCATATATATTTCACTGTTGTTTTAAAATTTCTAATCACATTTTACATTTGTATTAATTATTTTAAACTCTCTTTCATGGTATATGGGTACCGTCCTAATTTTTTATCAATTAATTTAGTAAAACTTCATACACTCAATAAATTAGTGGACTAACCACTATAAAATTGCTATGAAATTGAGACAACAAAAGTTCAAAATTGCAGGATGCAACTATGTATTAAAACAATATTTTTTTATTTTTTTATTTTTTTATTTTTTCTCAAAATCTATATGTAAACCCTACGAAAATGTTGAGCTTTTCTGTAAATGCTTAATATTCTGAAGCCTACACTCTTCAGTGTTTTTTTTTAGTTTCTAACCACATTCTACATTTTTATTAATGAATCTTAAACTCTCTTTCGTGATAGATGGGTAACAATTTAAATTTTTTATCAATTAATTAAGTAAAACTTCATACACTCATTATATCAGTGGATTAACCACTATAATAGTAAAGGATGCAACTATGCATCAAAACAATATTTTCATATTTTTTGAATTTTTCTCAAAATCTATATGTAAACCCCATACGAAACTATTGAATTTTTCGATAAATAATATATTTCCTGAAGCCTATGATCTTCACTGTTGTTTTAAAATTTCTAAACACATTCTACATTTATATTAAAGTATGTTAAACTCTCTTTCGTGGTACATGAGCAACGTTGTAGTTTTTTATCAATTAATTTATTTAAACTTCATACACTCACTAAATCAGTGGACTAACCACTATAAAATCGCTATGAAACCGAGACAACGGAGGTTTGAAACATCTTTGACCATCATCGTATGTTATTGCAGGATGCAACTATGCATTAAAATAATATTTTCGTATTTTTTTAATTTTCTCAAAATCTATGTGTAAACCCCTATGAAAATATTGAGTTTTTCGATAAATGTTTTATATTCTGAAGCATGTACTCTTCCGTGTTGTTTTAAAATTTCTAATCACATTCTACATTTGTATTAATTATTTAAAACTCTTTTTCATGGTACATGGGTACCGTTCTAATTTTCTATCAATTAATTTAGTAAAACTTCACACACTCAATAAATTAGTGGACTAACCATTATAAAATCGCTATGAAACGGAGACAACAAAGATTTCAAACTTCTTTGACCAACATTATATAATATTGCAGGATGCAACTATGCATTAAAACAATATTTTCATTTTTTTAATTTTTTTCTAAATCTATGTGTAAACCCTACGAAAATATTGAATTTTTCGGTAAATGCTTAATATTCTGAAGCCTACACTCTTCAGTGTTTTTTTTTAGTTTCTAACCACATTCTAAATTTATATTAATGAATTTTAAACTATCTTTCATGATAGATGGGTAACATTCTAGTTTTTTTTATAAATTAATTTAGTAAAACTTCATACATTCATTAAATCAGTGGGCTTCTATAAAATCATTATTTTCTAGAGAAATTGAGATAACAAAGGTTCCAAACCTCTTTGGACATCTTCGTATGTTATTTCAGGATACAACTATGCATTAAAACAATATTTTCATTTTTTTTTATTTTTTCTCAAAACCTATGTGTAAAACCCTACGAATATATTGAGCTTTCGTAAATGCTCTATATTTTGAAGCATGTACTCTTCAATGTAGTTTTAAAAATTCTAGCCACATTCTAAATTTATATTAATTTAGGTTAAACTCTCTTTCATGATACATGGGTAACATCTAATTATTTATCAATTAATTTAATAAAACTTCATACACTCACTAAATCAGTAGACTAACAACTATAAAATCGTTATTCTCTAGAGAAACGGAGACAACAAAGGTCACAAACCTCTTTGACCATCATCATATAATAGTACAGGATGAAACTATGCATTAAAACAATATTTTCATATTTTTTGAATTTTTCTCAAAATATATGTGTTAACCCCTACGAAAATATTGAGTTTTTTGATAAATGATCTATATTATGAAGCCTATAATCTTCACTGTTGTTTTAAAATTTCTAAACACATTCTACATTTGTATTAATTTATGTTAAACTCTCTTTCATGGTACAAGAGCAACGTTCTAGTTTTTTTATAAATTAATTTATTAAAACTTCATACACTCACTAAATCAGTGGACTAACGACAATAAAATCGCTATGAAACCGAGACAACAGAGGTTACAAACATCTTTGACAATCATCGTATGTTATTTTAGGATGCAACTATGCATTAAAACAATATTTTCGTATTTTTTTAATTTTCTCAAAATCTATGTGTAAACCCCTACGAAAATATTGAGTTTTTTTGGTAAATGCTTTATATTCTGAAGCATATACTCTTTAGTGTTGTTTTAAAATTTCTAATCACATTCTACATTTGTATTAATTATTTTAAACAATCTTTCATGGTACATGGGTACCGTTCTAATTTTTTATCAATTAATTTAGTAAAACTTCATACACTCAATAATTTAGTGGACTAACCATTATAAAATCGTTATGAAACAGAGACAACAAAGGTTTCAAACTTCTTTGACCAACATTATATGATATTGCAGGATGCAACTACGCATTATAACAATATTTTCATATTTTTTTAATTTTTCTCTAAATCTATGTGTAAACCCTACGAAAATATCGAGTTTTCCGGTAAATGCTCAATATTCTGAAGCCTACACTCTTCAGTGTTTTTTTTAGTTTCTAACCACATTCTAAATTTATATTAATGAATCTTAAACTATCTTTCATGATAGATGGGTAACATTCTAGTTTTTTTATCAATTAATTTAGTAAAACTTCATACACTCATTAAATCAGTGGACTAACCACTATAAAATCATTATTTTCTAGAGAAATGGAGATAACAAAGGTTCCAAACCTCATTGGACATCATTGTATGTTATTTCATGATGCAACAATGCATTAAAATAATATTTTCATATTTTTTTTATTTTTTTCTCAAAATCTATGTGTAAAAACCCTACGAATATATTGAGCTTTCGTAAATCCTCTATATTTTGAAGCATGTACTCTTCAATGTCGTTTTAAAAATTTTAGCCACATTCTAAATTTATATTAATTTAGGTTAAACTCTCTTTCATGATACATGGGTAACATTATAATTATTTATCAATTAATTTAATAAAACTTCATACATTCACTAAATCAGTAGACTAACAACTATAAAATCGTTATTCTCTAGAGAAACGGAGAAAACAGAGGTCACAAACTTCTTTGACCATCATCATATAATAGTACAGGATGAAACTATGCATTAAAACAATATTTTCATATTTTTTGAATTTTTCTCAAAATATATGTGTTAACCCCTACGAAAATATTGAGTTTTTCGATAAATGCTCTATATTCTGAAGCCTACACTTTTCGCTGTTGTTTTAAAATTTCTAAACACATTCTACATTTGTACTAATGTATGTTAAACTTTCTTTCATGGTACATGAACAACGTTCTAATTTTGTATAAATTAATTTATTAAAACTTCATACACTCACTAAATCAGTGCACTAACCACTATAAAATCGCTATAAAACTGAGACAACAGAGGTTTCAAACATCTTTGATCATCATCGTATGTTATTGCAGGATACAACTATGCATTAAAACAATATTTTCAAATTTTTTAAAAAAAATCAAAATCTATGTGTAAACCCCCTACGAAAATATTGAGTTTTTCGGTAAATGCTTTATATTTTGAAGCATATACTCTTCAGTGTTGTTTTAAAATTTCTAATCGCATTCTACATTTGTATTAATTATTTTTAACTCTTTTTCATGGTACATGGATACTGTTCTATTTTTTTATTAATTAATTTAGTAAAACTTCACACACTCAATAAATTATTGGACTAACCATTATAAAATCACTATGAAACGTAGACAACAAAGGTTTCAAACTTCTTTAACCATCATTAAATGATATTTCAGGATGAAACTATGCATTAAAACATTGTTTTCATATTTTTTTAATTTTTTTCAAAATCTATGTGTAAACCTCTACGAAAATATTGAGTTTTTCCGTAAATGGTCAATATTCTGAAGCCTACTCTTTAGTGTTTTTTTTTAGTTTCTAACTACATTGTACATTTTTATTAATGAATCTTAAACTCTCTTTCATGATATATGGGTAACATTCTAAGTTTTTTATCAATTAATTTAGTAAAACTTCATACACTCATTAAATTAGTGGACTAACCTCTATAAAATCATTATTCTCTGGAGAAATGGAGATAACAAAGGTTACAAACCTCTTTGGACATCATTGTATGTTAGTTGAGGAAACAACTATGCATTAAAAAAATATTTTCATTTTTTTTATTTTTTTCTCAAAATCTATGTGTAAAACCCTAAGAATATATTGAGTTTTCGGTAAATGCTCTATATTTTGAAGCCTATACTCTTCACTGTCATTTTAAAAATTCTAGCCACATTCTAAATTTATATTAATTTAGGTTAACTCTCTTTCATGATGGGTAACATTCTAATTCTTTATCAATTAATTTAGTAAAACTTCATACACTCACTACATCAGTAGACTAACCACTATAAAATCGTTATTCTCTAGAGAAACGGAGACAACAAAGGTGACAAACCTCTTTGACCATTGTCATATAATAGTACAGGATGCAACTATGCATTAAAACAATATTGCCATATTTTTTTAATATTTCTCAAAATCTATATGTAAACCCCTACGAAAATATTGAATTTTTTGATAAATGATCTATATTCTGAAGCCTATACTTTTCACTGTTATTTTAAAGTTTCTAAACACATTCTACATTTGTATTAGTGTATTTTAAATTCTCTTTCATGGTACATGAGCAACGTTCTAATTTTTATCAACTAATTTATTAAAACTTCATACACTCACTAAATCAGTGGACTAACCACTATAAAATTGCTATGAAACCGAGACAACAGAGGTCACAAAACCTCTTTGACCATCATCGTATAATAGTAAAGTATGCAACTATGCATTAAAACAATATTTTCATATTTTTTTTAATTTTCTCAAAATCTATATGTAAACCCCTACGAAAATATTAAATTTTTCGAAAAATGATCTATATTCTGAAGCCTATGATCTTCACTGTTGTTTTAAAATTTCTAAACATATTCTACATTTGTATTAATGTATGTTAAACTCTATTTTGTGGTACATGAGCAACGTTCTAGTTTTTTATCAATTAATTTATTAGTGGACTAACCATTATAAAATCGCTGTGAAACCGAGACAACATAGGTTTGAAACATCTTTGACCATCATCGTATGTTATTGCAGGATGCAACTATGCATTAAAACAATATTTTCATATTTTTTAATTTTTCTCAAAATTTATGTGTAGACAGACCCCTACGAAAATATTGAGTTTTTTCGGTAAATGTTTTATATTCTGAAGCATATAGTCTTCAGTGTTGTTTTAAAAATTCTAATCACATTCTACATTTTTATTAATTACGATAAGCTATGTTTCATGGCACATGGGTACCGTTCTAATTTTTTCTCAATTAATTTAGCAAAACTTCATACAGTCAATAAATTAGTGTACTAACCACTATAAAATCGCTATTCTCTAGAGAAACGTAGACAACAAAGGTTTCAAACCTCTTTGACCATCATCATATATTAGTGCATGATCCAACTATGAATTAAAAAATATTATCATATTTTTTGAATTTTTTTCAAAATTTATGTGTAAAGCTGTACAAAAAATATTGAGTTTTTCGGTAAATGCTCTATAATCTGAAGCCTCACTCTTTAGTGTTGTTTTAAATTTTTAACCACATTCTACATTTGTAATAATGTATGTTAAATTATCTTTCATGGTACATGGGCAACGTTCTTATTTTTTTATCAATTAATTTAGTAAAACTTTATACACTCACTAAATTAGTCTACTAACAACTATAAAATAGTTATTCTCTAGATAAACGGAGAAAACAAAGGTTCCAAACCTCTTTGACTATCATCATATGTTAGTGCAGGATGCAACTATGCATTAAAACAATATTTTCATTTTTTTTAATTTTTCTCAAAACCTATATGTCCTTATGAAATTATTGAGTTTTTCAATAATTGTTCTATATTCTGAATGAAGCCTATACTCTTTAGTGTTATTTTAGAATTTAGAATTTCATTCTACATTTGTATTAATGTATGTTAAATTATCTTTCATTGTACATGGACAATGTTCTAATTTTTTATCAATTAATTTAGTAAAACTTCACACTCACTAAATCAGTGGACTAACACCACTATAAAATTGTTATTCTGTAGAGAAACGGAGACAACAAAGGTTACAAATATCTTTGACCATCAACATATGTTAAGTGCATGATGCAACTATGCATTATAACAATATTGTCATATTTTTGAATTTTTTATCAAAATCTATGTATACCCTTACGAAAATATTAAGGTTTTTTGGCAAATGCTCTATATTCTGAAATCTATACTCTTCATTGTTGTTTTAAAATTTATAATCACATTCTTCATTTGTATTAATGTATGTTAAACTATCTTTCATAGTACATGAGCAATGTTCTAAACTTCTAATTTTTTATCAATTAATTTATTTTTTTTTGTAGGATTTATCAATTAATTTATTAAAACTTCATATTAATTTATTAAAACTTATAAGACACACTAAATTAGTGAACTAACCACTATAACATCGCTATTCTCCAGAGAAACGGAAACAAGGTTCTCGACCAGTAGACCAAAATATTCAAAACATCTTAGAGGTTTCTTTCTGTGAACAGCTCTCTTTGAGTATTCTCAAAATGCGTCATTAGCTATGAAACGGAAGTAACTTCTTTAAGAACCTCTCGTGAGAGGTCAGCTGGATTATACTCAACCCCAAAGCATCTGACAACCTCCATCTTTGGATTCAACAAGTACCTGTACACCCAACATATCAACATTTTAGCACTCTTTTTTCTTTCTTATGAGCAAAAAGATTTTGATTATGTATATTGGAGTAAGGTTCCTTACATGTTGTGACAAGTACCAACGAGATATTCGCCACCATCTTCTTGGACCTTCTTGAAATAAACACGATACTCTTGCGCCATTTGCCTAATTGCACTTGCGGATCCAGTCAGTCCAAGTATCCTACTGTCAAATTCTGTAAATAAATAAAAATTATAAGCAACGCAGCGTTAGAGAGATTATAAAGTAGCTGGAATATAACGGAGGACCTTTCAAGTAGGCATGGAGATGAAAAGGTGTATCTCGTAGAGGGTCAAGAGTGACAAAGACAGGCAGAATCTTCTGGTCATGATTAGACTCTGTTTCCATCAAGACAAGACATGATTAGTAGCTAAAAGATCATATTCATATAAACTGATGAAAATAGCTCGAGCTTTGAGTCAAACCTAATTGATGAACTGCTGTGGACATCATTTTCAACTGCTCCGGTCCAACATCGGGGGAAAACGAGTATCCAAAGTAGAGCAGAACCCATTGACCACAAAACTCTTTCTCGGTGACAATCTTGTTTTGTGTACTCATAAGCGTGAATGGACCTCCGATGATCGGACCTTTGACAGTTGTATTAGAACCACAACCACAACCGCTATTGCTGCTTGTTATACCTGTAGAAGCAGAAAAGAAGTTGAAAACTCTCTATCGTTCCAATGAAAAAATATCTGTATATATATACCTTTAGGAACAGCTCTCCTTTCGTCGTTGTAATGAAGAAACCCGATGAATCCAGTAAACCCAAGCACGAGTGCTGGCTGAAGTAAAAGGAAACATATAGCATCGAATAGTTTTTTTTATTAACAGAGAATAGATCTAAATAATTCAAAAACAAATGAAAGAAACAAAAAGTTTTAAAAGCTAAATACAGCAGCATAACGAAGACGTGAGCGTGGATAAGTTTGAGTTCCTATAAGCAACTGAGGGTTAACATCTGTCTTTCCACTGCTCCGTTTTGTTGATTTACTGTAATTGAATGATTGAATCCTTTTCCTACATTTTTTTTTTTGAATATTGAAGATGAATCACTGCTTTGAAGTCAATTTGATCCAAAGCAAAGCGATAGATATTAGGGTTTTAAGAATACAACTAACCCTCTGAGAATATTTGCAGCACCATATTTGCAGGAAAGATGAAGACGGCGAGCAACAAACATTGTATTTTTTCTTCTAGATTTTTTGTTTCCAAGTCATATCCAAAGCTTAGACCTAGAAAAGTAGTAATCCTCCTGTGGGATCTTTTTCTTTGGTGAGAAGCCAAAAGAAAATAACTACTGTATATTTACTTGGTGACCAAGTTCCTTTTCGTAATTCTTTTATGTTTTTTTTGGTTGACTCAATCTATTATTGACTCAATATATTATTAAATCAAAAACGAATATATACTCCCTAACTAATCGTGTTTTGCCCTATCTAATGAAAAGTTGAAAACCTCTCGTGTGTTCAAGACGTACGCCGTCTCCGCGGCTATGAATTTGGAAGTGGAACCACCGTGCAAAAAGAAGAAACAGGAGGAACCATCTCATCCATCGTTTTTGTCGCTTCCAGATGTAATCATTCTGAACTGCTTAGCACGCGTATCGAAATCGTACTACCCTAAACTCTCCCTAGTCTCGAAAACCTTTCGCTCTCTCATCTTATCCATCGAGCTCAACCACGCGCGATTTCACCACAAAACAAATGAAATCTCCTTTCATGTCTGCTTACAGCTTCCTGACCGTCCTCTTCCCTCATATTGGTTCACCCTCTTGATTGACCTAGAGATGAAGAAGTCTACCTTGGCACAAGTGCCCTCTATCTATGCTCCTATAGTACCACGGATAATGCTTACGGTTGCTTCACAAGTCTATGCACTTAGACAATTCTATCATCCTTCCCCTGTCATGATTGTCCGCAATAAAGAGAATCTTCTATGGCGTAAAGCTCCCAGTTTGACCGTAGCTCGATCGAATCCTGGTGCGTGCGTCCTAGATGGTAAGATATACGTAGTGGGAGGTTGCACGGCAAATGATTGTTGGGGTGAGGTTTTCGATACGAAGACTCAAACATGGGAACCTTTACCTGACCCTGGAACCGAGCTACGCTTCTCTTCAGTCATAAGAAAGTTAGAGATTATCCAAGGAAAGATTTACGTTAGGAGCAACGAGGAAAAAGACTCAGTTTATGATCCGAAAAAACGTGAATGGAACGTTGCAGCAAAAGCACTCGTGGGTGATAGTAGGTGTACGATAGGTAATCTATTATACTCTTGTGGTACGAAAAGTTGCATGTGGTACGATAGAGAGTGTAAAGAGTGGAAACCGGTCAAGGGTTTGTCTTCACTGAATAAGAGTTGTCGTCGTGGTTTGATTGAAACAGTTAACCTCAATGGGAAACTCATAGTCTTGTGGAACAAGTTTGCGCGGCCTGGTCCTCATTGTCAAAATAAGACTATTTGCTGTGCGTTAGTTGCGCTTGAAAAGCGCCAAGATGGTCAAGTTTGGGGAAATGTTGAATGGTCTAATGCTGTGCTTAGGGTTCCCAGTTCATACCTTTTCTTGCGTTCTTCACGAATGTTGTCTTGAATCAATTGTGACTGTGCTTTTACATATATATATTTTGAATCAATCCGTAGTTTGGCAACATCAACGAGAGGATTATGCATTCATATAAATCTGTTACATAATTCTCTGAAAAGTTGGTGGTTTTGTTTAATGGGTTAGCGTGACAATAAACCAATTTATTTTTCTGTGAGTTTGGTCTTGAATTTAAAATACAAAAGGAACAACGTTAACAAATTTAGAGTATTTGTTTTCCTAATCTAATCGGATGAGCGTTATCAAAGGTTAGGATTCCCGACATGAGTGAGTCCATCAAGATCATTATTTGTATGCTGTTGCAGTTAAGTGAGAGAATGTTGCTGTTCGAGCTTCAGTGTGATGAAAAAGACAGGACAAGTGATTTCTTTCTTGTCTTGATGATTATGTTATTGCAACGTACGAGATATAGCTTGATCTCGTACGTTACTGGTCAAACTGGACTGATTTTCACGCTTCCTGATGTGTCTGGTCCGCCAC
The DNA here is from genome assembly GCF_000695525.1 of Brassica oleracea var. oleracea. NCBI lineage: Eukaryota > Viridiplantae > Streptophyta > Magnoliopsida > Brassicales > Brassicaceae > Brassica > Brassica oleracea. The sequence goes on from NC_027748.1 coordinate 392,750, forward strand.
TGCTCAAGTTGATAAAGAGTGGAAGTTGTTGTTTGTTGGTGGACAACGTTGCAGTTTTTTTTTGTTATCCTCTAATCTCACCTTAAAACCACTTAAAACTTCCTTCACGTCGCCAATCATCCTCTTCCCTCCTGGCTCCTGTTTCAGCCTCTGGATTAAACCTGATCAAACCCTAACCAACGACCTCGGTAAGAAGGCTACCTGATCAAAACCCTAACCAAGGGCAGTGTATGGTTCCGTTGTGGATTTGAGAACGGATCAGTTAGCCAAATACCTGAATAGTGAATACCAACAGGTGAGGCAAATTTGCCATTTACACCGATCACTGGCAAAAAATATTGGCACTTTATTTATCTAAATAAAATATTATAAGAAAATTAATTTTAATAATTTATATTTTACATTTTGTTTCCCAGTTCGTATTTTTTTACTAAGAAAAACAAGCCAAGCCCATATATATGTAAATTGAAAGCCTATAAATAAAGGCCGAATAAATGTCAGCCCACTTACTGGAGAATGCAAATTCAAGTTTGTATGTTTAAAAGGACAAAATTTCTTCTACTTCCTCCTTTTTAGTAAAGGTTCTTCTATTTTACTAAAGATTCTTCTATTTTACTAAAAGTTCCATGCAAATAATAAGCTTTATTTGGACAGTCAAATTAACTTTGAATCTAAAATAAAAACAGATCCATATGATACTTACCTAGAGACTTCTTATGTGGGATGATTTTCATACTCATCTTATTCAAAAAAAAAAAATTTAAACATTAACAGCCACTTCACATTTCTTTTGTTATTCATACTATTTTACTCAAAAACAGTTTTTCTAGACCCAGTTGGAGTTGGAGACAAGAGGTTTCTGATACCGGTTAAAAGCCGGAAATTATAAAGACCAATACAAACTTCTCTCCTACGATTACACATGGTCTCGTTGGAACCCATGGCTCTGTTAGCAATCTCTTGATTTGTGTTTCTTTATATGATTCTTCAGTTCTTGTACTTTCTACTTTGGCCACATTCCCTAAATAAATACTGATTTCTTATTTGATTTATTTAGTTAAAATCCCATCAATCATCCACTAAAATCGTTCAGAATTCCTAAACAAATAATTTTAATTAACACCACAACAATATTTCCTCATATCCTTAAGAAGGTGTCAGGGCGGATTGTTAAGTAAAAGATCGACACACAAGTTTTGCTCCCTATAATGAGGGCATCTGAGTCACATGCTTCCACATGCCACCAAAGAGTTTGGAACTTCCTATACAACTATACATTAACAGATGTAGCATGCCGCATGCTTCGTAATTCATTAGAAAAAACAGATGTGGCATGCCACATGGTTAATGATGAACATAATTCAGAGAATACGTGTTGCAAAGTCATCCATAAAAACACCTTAAGATGATCCACAAAAAAAGGAATCTTGGTCATGTGGACTGTCCCTGGGCATTTTTATTTGACAAATATTAATATTTCTTTTACAGTATGGAGACATCAAATGAGGTATAATAAATTTATAACAGATAGTACGCTAGTCTTGCTGGTCTTAATTTGTTAATTGAAGGGCTTCATTCATCTAAATTTTATATCCTTAGCTAGTTGTTTTTTACATATAAATAACTCCAGTCTAATTTGTTTTTTTTATAACCCAACTCCAGTCTAATATTCACACATCCTTTTCAGGAATCAGGGTCTGGTTTTTGTTAATTTTAATTTTTAAGCATTTAGTGTTCAAGAAAAAGAAGTTTTAAGCATTTTTGTGAAATTTAAATTTTTTATTAGTAAGAAGTTGACACTTAATAGAACAGACGCCCAATAATAACCAAAGTTAATGTTTTGTTATTCGCGTTTCTATTTAAATTTCTGTGGTCAAATGCTATGTTCATATATTTTAAAACTACAATATATTTTTCAGAACTAATTACAAATTGAGTAAATCGTAATGCATTTCATCTTTATGATTAAAGCACTTCAACTTGAATACGCTTGCATTCACTTGGTGCGCCAACCAAAATTTCAAAGAAGACATGCATTATTAGTAATACGTCTTTTTGCTACTATTTTCATACTTTCACGAATTAATGAATCTCTTAAAATTGACCTATGGCCTCCGAACTTGGAAACTTACTGCGAACAATAATTGGCCGAATGCTCCTATTATTGTGCTTCTAAGATTTATAAATTTTAGTCGGCCAATAATTGGAGGATGAAATATGTTTTCTTTTTTTTTTTATCTGTAATGTTAAAAAATATTTCTTTAAACGGACACAGTTGGAGAAACTAAAGTTAGAAAAGTGAAATTATAGAGAATCTCTCTCACCTTTTCTGGTGGATTCCAACTCGTCACTCGTAACTTTTTCTCTTTTCAACAATTATTGTTTAGAGTCATGCGTTAATATTAATTATGTCTTTCTCCTTAGGTGTAAACCCTAACCCAATAGGAAAAATTGTTAAGCTAATAAGAGAGAGAAAAAATAAAGGCATTAACTAACTGTTCCAAAATAAAAATACAAAATAAAGGCATTAACTTTTATTTTGGCGGCAAATAAAGGCATTAACTAAATAGTGCTTAATTTAGTCAGTGGATCATAATAGTATGTAAGATCAACCTCTCAAATATTTTCCGCTGTTGAAATAAATGATATTGTACATGTAGCATGAAAAAGTTTATAGATAGTAGAATAAACATGATTTTGGTGAGGTTTGTCAATTATACATGCATACACATATATATGCACATGATTATTCTTCACTGTTAAGTCTGAATTGCTTTGGTGAAATAGTTTGCATAGTCCGAATTAATTTATCGTAACTGCTCATCTATTTATTTATAAACCATTGCCGAACGACTCAATTTCCAGACGCATTATGAGACCTAGCTACAATTCTATGAAAGATTCGGATCTAGAGCTGATCCCCTTGTTAATAGAAGCAAATTAGGGTTTGCGTAATCAACTAAATTAAATACTACGAGAGGTTCATTGAATAAGTTGAATGACAAGAAACCAATTGGAAGAAAATAGATTAGTTAAATCTAGTGTTTAAAACGTGTCGACTATCGGAAAATACTGGACAAGCTTCACAATTCACGGGCCAATTGGCTTAAGAATTTTCATTATTTTCTATAGCATAGGAAACATCCCTAAAAACTTAGGGTTGTTAAAAATATATACGCATTTCATATAAAATTATTATTACTGCAATAATAAATTTGGCGCAGTTAAACAGTTTAAAGTTTAAAATTAAAGATAAATTAATGAGCCACCAAATCTCATAATGATCTTGTGGCATGTCGGGGGATACGGATGAAGTATGGTTTGTTCAAAGTAGACAGCCAATAATGTGAGACCAAAACCCTAATGAAAGCCTAGTTAACGATAATGATTTATCTAGTTACCATATTATAATCATTAGCAAAAGATTTTCTTCTTGTCTCTCATGGCTACATACACACTTATAATTATAGGTCCATGTATAGGATATAAGAAGTCAATCAAGTTGGTCCTTCGAACATATTATTTAATTAGGCTTAGTTGTTTTTTGTTTACATTAATATGAGGAAAGGATTGAAAAGTCTTAGTTTTCATCTTCTCTATGAGTCAAAGTATTGAATTGACCACATTGGATATGTGACCCTGACAATTCAAATATTCAGGAATTATTAAAAGCTTACTAACAATAAATTCAGGAATTAAATAAATATAAATTTGTTTTGTAATTTTTTTTTTTTTCACACTTAAAGATCATTCATCATTCATCCACAGAAAACTTACAGGAGTAAGATACATGGATGGGATGCGGTTTTGATAAACAGAGCTAGCAAGAACATAAGTTCCTAGAGACAACAGCCAGCAAGAACATAAATTTGGTTTGTAAATGTATCTTGTAAATATTCAGGAGTGGTAGTTTAAAAATCTAAATTATCTTGATTAGACTACCTAGATAATCTACAAAAGCTAATCTTCGTGAAAACAATGGAAAATCAAATTCGATCAAGTTACTAAGTCATTGCCTATAATGCAAATGAAATGACAGCATACACATTGTGGATATGCTACATCGGTATGTTTTTCAGTAACAAAAAAAAAACATGTAGTGACCAGAAAAGAAAATGAACGAGGTCTCACACAAATTGTTGATATTGACTTTAAAGCATATTTAGCTGTGCTGTCAGAGAGATTCTCTTATTGGTGAAGTTTTATTGGGATCCGTAAAGTTAGACAAGTTATAATATATAAGATTCCATCCAAAATATGTAATTGGTTACGTATAGTTAGGAATTATTTACTCTACTTAAAACAATTGACTATATAAGTAAGGCTTAGTTAATTAAGCTTAGCAGCAAAGATCCGATCATAGGTCGAGTCTCTTTGACGCTATCTTCCCACACAAGTTTTGCCTAATAGAATATTCCATTAATTCTTATGGTTTAGTAATCAAATTAAAAGGATTCCCTCTTTTTCTTTTTGTAAATGAAAGGATTCTTTCTTCTTTGCAATAGCTTATCTAAAGATTCTATAATCTGAGAAAACCTGTGGCTTTAATCAATAATATAAACAAAGACTGCCCAAAAAAACCTTAACTAGAGATGTTCACTCCATAAAAACTAAAATTACTATTTGAACTGCACAGACGAAAAATATATAACCCAGTTTTATTTAGTTAATTGTATGTAGTTATATCTGACTATCAGAACAAACTAATAAACACACAACTCAACATTTTTTTTGTAAACTGGCTTTTCACACAACTCAACAATTCATTTTAAATATATATATATAAATATATATTTAACTGTTTATTAACAATTTACACTCAACTCAAAAATAATTGTACCAGATGCATCAAT
>NC_027748.1:397862-404551 GCF_000695525.1 Brassica oleracea var. oleracea
TCATTAGAAGATATTGAAATGCGGACTTATCTTTTAAAATTTTAAATGAAGTGAAAATAATACTTATACTAGCTTCATTTTATTTTGAGAATCATGATGACATCTAGATATAAGTCAAGTATATATATTCACGCGCAGAGATAAATTGTATATAATTCCATATATGATCGATTATTATATAAAATGTTTTCTTTGAGAATGGATCTACATTTTTAAAAGAAATTTTACATTTGCATTCAGTACAAATTTGTTTGTGAAAGATACATTGAGTACACCACGAGCAGGAAAAAAACTGGATTAACAAGTTATTAAAAAGATATCTCTTTTTTTTTATAGCTCTAATCATGCTCCAGATCTCAGTTGTTTCCATTTCACTAACCGTTGCAGGAAATCCATAACCTGTTAGAAAGAAAAAAATGTAGTCAGCTATGTGCACAATATACATAAATTGTTTAAGGACTTGTAAAACACTTAATATGAACTAAATATTTATATCGAATTATAGATATCAATTTACCTCATCAGGCTCTTCCAAAGAGTAAGACGCGTTAGTCTCCTTTGGAGATTTGGAAACAAGAATGCCAAGACCCTGTCTTCTTTCTCTCAGTATCTATAACATCAAATTTATTTCGATCATCGAAAAATATTTTTAAAATATGAATCTTCCTGTCATTACGAGGTTCTATATATATATGTACCTTAAATGCATCTTCGTCTGTGCGATCATCGCCGATGTAAAGGGGAAAAACGTTGGTACAATTAGCGTACCCTACACAAGCCAATACTAATTTAATTAATAGCCATTGATCTCAACACTAATCATATTACTCATAATTAATTATTCAATGAAGATTTTACCAAGTGACTCTAATAAAAATTCGAGGGCATTGCCTTTATCCCATTTAATGATAGGTCGAATTTCCAAAACCTGAACGATCATACCAAAACATAAACCCGTTAATTAAGAAAATAAACTCTAGTCACGTTAAAAAGTAGGAACTAATTAATTGTTAGTATCTTACTTTTCTTCCTTGGGTAAGACGGAGCTTGGGGTAGTCCTTCATTACTGATCGAACTTGATTAGCCAAATCACTCCAGTTCTGTCAGTATATAAACAAATTTACTGATTGGTTAATATTATTTTTTATTGCATAAAATGGAATATTAAAAAAGAATATTATCGTACTTTCTCATCGACGCGTCGGAAGTGGACAGAGACACAAAACTTGTTGTTCTCTACGTTGGCTCCGGGAGCTGATTTTGTTTTCTCCATTAATCTTTGATACACCTGAACCAAAACATATAAAATACTGTTAGTAACAATAAATTCGTTTATTCCTATTATTCAAATATAGTAGACTGAAGAATGAAGGAGAATGTGACCTCGTCGATCATGGGGAGGAACTCTGTAGCTGGTTGGCAAAGAAGAGATTTATCCTGTAATTTATACAATAACAATTAAAATTGAGAAAAATATATAATGAATTATTTATGTTAAAAGTATAGAGAAAAAAAAACTTACTGCCTCATACTTGGAGCCTTGCTCTGGCCCTTTGATGTCCATTCCATGACTTCCAGCATAATACAACTCGGTCAATTTCACGAAATTATAAACCTGACAAGTATCATCATTATTTTAATTAGCTTCAATATATATATAATCATTACTAATAAGATCGTGTTATTTGAAAACTTATATACCTTTTCTCTGCATCTCCCACTAACTATGGCAGTCGGAAAACAATTTGCTAGGTTCCTCACTGTTCTTCTCATCTAAAAATCAGACCCAAAAAAGAATAAGCCAAAACACTTTCAATAAGTACATTTTTTGTTAGGTTTTAGAAATGAACCTGCTTAGACATGAAAGCTTGATCTGGATCATCAACAATGGGAGATAAAGTGCCATCATAATCCAAAAACATAACGATTTGTTTTCCTTCCGAAGCATGAAGAATCTCTTCGAACATTTCTAAAGCAGATGGATGTTCTTTCTGCAAAATTATACAGTTTCATTTATTATAAGAAAAAAAACCAACATAAATTAGAGCTTGATAATCATTGACTAATATACGTACGAGCCAAGAGCTTTGTTTCATCAAAGATTTGAGATGAGTAGGAGAACAAGCTCTCATGGAATCAACCCATGAATTGATTAGTCCTCCTCCATTGTTGATGATAAGATCTTGAAGAACTTTCTTCTTTGCCGTCGTTACATCCGTATTTGATTTATTTCCTGTTTCTTTGTCCACATGTTTTGTGTTTTCTTCAATGAATCTTACTGAAAACAACAAAAGGAACAGAAAAAAGATAAGGATATGTGAAACATATAAGTGTGTTTATGCACTAATTCTAACTAACTAAACAATTTACCCATTGTGTGCGAATGAGAAAGAAAATGAAATTTGAGTTGTGAAAACAGAGTGAGAATGTATGTGTGTGGGCTTGAGAGAGACAGAGGCTGAAGTGTGGTATGGTCTGTATTTATAGTTACAAATTATTGTAGGAAAAAAAAACAACAACTTTAATTTTTTGAACAACATTTGAACTTAGCTAAAAAGGAAAAAGAAAATTCAGATATTGTGGTGTGTGTGAACGCTGGAACCCATTTGAGTGTGGGTCTGATTACTACTCCTATATGGTTAGTGGGCCCCACAAAGCGGCTTTTCCGTTCTCACCGATCATTAAGTTCAATTTAACGTTGCAGCGTTCCCGGCAACCGCCATCGTGGTCCCCTCCCATTAACACTATATGCCTTTTCTAATATTTATTCTTATTTTGTTGCTGGTTCTAATTTGTTTTTATTAGTAATCTTCCTGTACTCGAGATAAATATAATACTTCTTCCATTTCATATTAAGCATCTTTTTAGAAAAAAAATTTCGTTACAAAGTAAATATCGTTTTTCGATTTTCAATGCAAAATTTATTTTTTAATTGGTTGAAATATGATTATTTGTATAGATAATAATATTTTTTATAGAAAATGTACAAAATTAATTGTTTTTTTAATCCGTGTGTTGAAACCTAAAACGACACAATAGAGGGAGTAACAAATTTCTATCAATGAAATGAACGATTATTTCTTTTTCAACATATAAATTTTCTTGTTCTGTTTCAAATTTCTTATTATCTTGATGTTATAAGGAAACTAGACAAACTGGCAGTTAGATATCATGTATTAAATTATAAAGTTGAGATATGATTTTATGGTTTATGAAATTAATAAAAACACTTTCTTCATATGCTAGTCTACTTGTTAATTATTTTCTTAGTTTACTTGTGTTTGAAATCATGAGTTCTAATTCAAAACTATTTAGCAATGATATTGCTAATTGATATCAGGTTTATCATTTAGCAAAGATATTTGTTATAAATTATTAAGTTAGAAATGTTATTTAATTTGTTACTTCGTCTAGTTGTTATGTATCATGAATTTCAAAAAGTTACACTGTTTAGTTCCAAAAAATAATGTATCCGTATAATAGAAAACCTAATTAATCCAAATCTAGTAACGGAAATATGTCAACTGTCAAGTACATATATACACACATCTCAATTTCCCTTGAATATAATTTTCTTCGTGAGGCCTATCCAAAAAGAGTTACCTCTCTCTCTCTTGTATGAAGACATCGGCCGTTCTATATTTTGATCTTCAGTTCTTTTTTTTCCATAAATACGTTGTCTCCACTGTTTTTTTTTTTGGTAAAATTTGTCTCCATTGTTTCGTAATCACTAAAACGAAGTACGATATACAGTCGAAAACCCATATTCTTTAACATAGTACAATTGGGATTTTCATAATGTGTTTTTAAAAAAAGAATATCGAACAAAAAATTATCACGCTAGCTCGAATTAAGACTTTAATATTGCATCAGCCTATTATAACCCCTAACATGTAATTTTATTAATACGACAAAAAGTTTCTTTTAACTGCATCAAGCATTTCATTAGTTAGTTTCTTTAAGCTACAGTCTATAGACTATATATAGCTGTTGAAATTTATTGAATGCCACGTGGGTTAGAACATGATTATTGGAGAGTTCTTAGCGGAATATAAGAACCCGTCTCTTAATTTTTAACTAAAAAAGTTAAGAATCAGCTCTTAAATATCTTATTTAAAAACTGGTTCTTAGCTTTTTTTAATTAAAAGTTAAGAAAAAAACCTAACCCCAAGAATCCCCAATAATCACGCTCTTAGTAGTTCATCACTAATATACTCATTGTTGTGTGCAAAGTATTTATACGGCTTGATTCCGTCATAAGTTTCCATCCAATAATGGTTTGCAGAAAACCTTTTTGCGAGAAACATATTCATCCATAATCTATTAACCATCCAAGTTAATGGAATACCATATATGATATTTCATTGGTATGAAATATTTAATTGTGTCCACTCCTGAGTCCTGATTATGTCCCCCGCGCATGCATGCATCAGGATTTAGTTATGAAGTTATATATAAAGAATCTGAATAGGGTTCTTAGTAACTTCTACAAGAAGGAAACCTCATAAAAACGTGATGTTAGGACTAAACTATTCAAAAAATATTCTCATGACCACTATTTTTAAACTGTTCGATTCACAATTGATAGGAACTTTTAATTATCATTTTTCAGATCCTGATTTGAATCTGATGCACTAAAACAGCATTCCGATGTTCTACGTATGTACTGTGTATAAAACAATATTTTTCGTCAGAATACGTATTTAGAGTAACTTGAACAAACGTAATCATAATGTATCAGTTCGATAGCCAAGGAGCAGGTATATATATATATATACGTAACACCCGCATATGTATATATGTGATTCTGCAAGAAGGTAATAACATATGCGTCAAGTTGCATGGCATTTATGCATGATTTTTTTTTAAAGGGCATTTATGCATGGTTCAAAGCAAACTTCTGAACCGACACCTCACGTGTAACGAATCGAGAGTGTCTCTACCTAACATGTGGATCCCTACGAGGCATAATAGTATCATATGCAAATAATTGTCCCAGTTACATTAACCCACTCTTCTCGGATCATTAATATTAGCGATCTGTCATCTGTTGGGCTAATTACGCTTGACCAAAGTCTGAAACAATTTTTCTTTTTTGAGAAAAGTCTGAAACAATTTTTGTCAAGATTATAAATTCATGTATGAGTTGAGTGATTATTAGAACATTCTAATGAAAATTAATTATTGACATGTTAGACATAAGTTCATGTTAGACTTGCATCAATCTCAATTATATCGATCATTTTTCAGTAAGTTAGCACTTTATGTAAACCAAGCATAATGTCGGTCGCATGAGGTACATTTTACATTTTTGACAATTTTTATCACATGGCATTTTTGGATGCCAGAAACTCTTATTGCAAACCACCAAACGAGAAATTCCAGGACTGTGTACTTTATGGAAAGAAAAGCATAGTATAAATAAAACCCTGTCAAAGAAAAATCTTACCTTTTTTTCTTGGAAAATTTGAATCAATAACCAAAATATATATTATATTTCACTAGCTAAACATTTTCCTTTCTTTCTTCTTTTTTCTTCCTATCTCTCTTTATTTTCTTACTACAAAACTAAGAGCATGTTTATCCGGGATTTTTAGTGAGTTTTTTAATGTGTGGACCCCTACAAAATCTTTAAGAATCGGTTACAAAAACTACTAATTAAAAACCGATTTTAGTGAGTTTCTTACATTGTTCGCGGATCCCACTAACTCGTGGCGACCCGCGATTGATTTACTTTTTAATTTTTTTTTTTTGGACAAGAAAAAAACCTAAGAAACCCATTTAGAGATAAACATGCTCTAATACTTCCTCAAATATCGGCATTCAGCAAATTAACCTTTTTTTCTTTTCGGCCAATTTTTTTTTAAAAAAAAAAGAGAAGAAAAAAACAAATATATTGAAAAAACAAATATATTTTTGTCCATTGAGTCGATGGCTTTGACTAAACTGCTAACAGCAACCGCTTCTCCAAACTTTTCGGCATAACTCGTGATTGGTGGGTCCTAAGCATGCAACAGAGACTTAATCTTCCCACGTGGAGTAGTCCATGGTGTCCACAGGTCCTGCCATGTCATCATTTACCTGTTTTCCGTTCACAAACAGTAATTTCTTGTATGATAGATAGTTTTGATATGATAAAAATTAAGACATGCTAATTTTTTTATAAAAGCAAATATATATATATGTTGTTATAAAAAAACTAGAATTTTATTGTATCGAAGAAATTTAAATAAGGGCAAAATTTTATACCCGTATGAGAAGATAACACTGATAGCAAGAGAGGATGTGTTACTAGAAGAAGAAGGAATGGTGTGTTTACAATCGATCGAAACGATCGTTTATATAGAAGAGAAATTCACTGTGCAAATAGTGCAGCGGGCCCCATATCTTTTATATTTTTCAACGTTTGCGGCTAATCTTTCATAACACTCCCCCTTGGGGACCGGTGTCACTATCCACTCTCGCTTAACGTCTATGTTGCCTCGTTAAAAACCTTTCTAGGAAAACCCAATGGGAAAAACCATAGTAAGGTAAAAAGAGTACAACTACGTAAGCTCCCCCTCGAATGAGCAGTCATAGATCCTTCTGATGACGCATTCCAATGTTACGAACATGTTTTCTGAATACTGCAGTCGGAAGTGATTTTGTGAAGAGGTCAGCTGCATTGTCGCATGATTGGACATATCTTA
>NC_027748.1:407639-443903 GCF_000695525.1 Brassica oleracea var. oleracea
GCCGACCAATAAATAAATTAAATTACTAGTAAATAATATAGGCGGTATTCCGGCCATTATAACATAATATAAATAATAGTAGAGGCGGTATACCGACCATTATAGCAGGGTATATATGATACAATAAATTTTACCGAATTGCAGAATGATCGTGCTGATAACGTGTTATAAAAAAACTAGAATTTTATTGTATCGAAGAAATTTAAATAAGGGCAAAATTTTATACCCGTATGAGAAGATAACACTGATAGCAAGAGAGGATGTGTTACTAGAAGAAGAAGGAATGGTGTGTTTACAATCGATCGAAACGATCGTTTATATAGAAGAGAAATTCACTGTGCAAATAGTGCAGCGGGCCCCATATCTTTTATATTTTTCAACGTTTGCGGCTAATCTTTCATAACATATGTGTGATGAATTTTATAATTATTTAGAAACGATCATTTGTAAAATAGATTCTATGCAAATTCATATGAAAAGAAGAAAGTTGATAGCTTTTAATATGAGAATATTAATAGATCAATTATATGGACGTCGTATATCAAACGAGAAAAGTTAACGATTCTTTTTGTCAAAATATATCACTATTCCATCAAGTTGCTCTCATTTCTTAATAATAAAATAACCTTGTAGGTCCTATATTTTCATTCTATACCAAATTTTTTTTTTTTTTTTTTTGAAAAAATTCTATACCAAATTTAATTAAGTTTATCTGGCATCCCAACCAACCAGTAACCTTTCAAATCGTATTCTCTTTGTAGAGTTGATCCACGCCAAATTAATGATTCTACAATAAACTAGTCTGTGGTATGATTATATGAAGAACATTACGTGAGATTTACGGAATATGACTCAAAACTTGATTTAGATTGTAAAAATATACCCAAACTTGAATCAAATGCAAAAGTAAATCAAAAGCTTTGTGAAATTACAGCAAGCTCCTTGTGACCAAATAAAAAAACATAACTCATTTTTACGATCATAGCCCTGCTAAGTCTTCTGAGATTCTGTTAAGTCTTCTGGACGACGTCCACGGAAGTTACAGTGGATCTTAAAAATAATTTATAAATTTTGCAAAAAATATTTTGATAAGCGAAAAATTAAAATCATGTAATTATAAACAGTTTTAAGTGATATAAATTAAAATATAATAAAATTGAATTGTTTTCAACATAGTTGAGTGAAAGTAGTGAATCATGATATTCTTTGGTCTGCGGTTTGGCAACATATGTTGTAGTGTAGTATGTATTCTTAGGGTTAGATTTTGGAAAGCTTAAATGTTTTTTTGAAAAATTATATTTTCACCTACATGTGATTATTTATGTGTATAGTAAACACTTTTTAAATTTAATTTGATTTTATGAAGTGTTTAGTTAGTTAATTTAGTTTAGGGGTTATGTTTAAGGTCTAGACGACTAACATGTAAGTCGTCTGGCGATTAGAAGACTTCTCTGAAAGTCTTCTAACTCCCACTAAAAATATTTTAGTTTCCCGCTAAAAATATTTTAGTTTCCCGCTAAAAATATTTTAGTTTCCCGCTAAAAATATTTTAGTTTCCCGCTAAAAATATTTTAGTTTCCCGCTAAAAATATTTTAGTTTCCCGCTAAAAATATTTTAGTTTCCCGCTAAAAATATTTTAGTTTCCCGCTAAAAATATTTTAGTTTCCCGCTAAAAATATTTTAGTTTCCCGCTAAAAATATTTTAGTTTCCCGCTAAAAATATTTTAGTTTCCCGCTAAAAATATTGAAGTTTTTTGGTGACTTATAAGTAAGTCGTCTAGTAAGTCTTCTGATCGGAAATATTTAACCTTATTGGAATTTTTGTTTCCATATATAACGAAAAATTTACACATTCTCTCTGCTCCTCTCAAATAACTGCAACAAAAATGGTATGTTCATCATTCTAAAACTCTCCAACCTCTCTCTAATTTCTTTGAACTGATAAACACCAAACTTTATTGTTTTTGTCTCATGTCTTTCTCACTAGTTTATCTTGTTTTGCAGGTTTATCATCACATGGTTCTCATCTTCCACTCATTTAAAGGGAGATTTATTAATTTTAGATATGTATTTTTGTGTGTTCTATAAATGTAGATATATCTAATCTTCCACTCATTTTCTCTGTTTTTAAGCCATTTGAACGTTTTTGGAGATGCATGTTTTTCAGATCTGGAAGACTTCTGGGCTAGAAGACTTCCAGATGACTTCCAGGAATTTTTCTGACGGAGTCTTCTCTCATGTCTCCCTTTCATAATAGATCTGAGTGTTTTGGTAAATTTTTATGTCTGTTTTTTCTTCATTTGGTAACCTCATGGTTCATAAAGTTCATACCTTTTTCTCAAACTAAAACTCTCCAAACCCACTGTAATCTCTGACTTGAAAACACTAAACTTTATATGAATTTTTTATTTTTGTCTCATGCCTTTCTCACTAATCTATTCTTTTGTTGCAGGTTTTTAATCAGATGGTTCTCATCTTCCACTTGGATATGTACTTTGTGTGTTCTATAAAAGTATGTCTATCTAATTTTCTACTAATTTTCTCTGTTTTTAAGCCATTTAAAAGTTTTTTGATATGATATTCAGGTTTTTCAGATCTGAGTTTGATATACATGTTTTTCAGATTTTTGATCAGACTTTGGAAGACCTATGGGAAGTCTTCTTGGAAGTCTTCTAAAATATAATGCACTAGAAGACTTCCAGGAAGTCTTCCAGGCGACTTCAAAGAAGTCTTCCAGGCGACTTCAAAGAAGTCTTCCAGGCGACTTCAAAGAAGTCTTCCAGGCGACTTCAAAGAAGTCTTCCAGGCGACTTCAAAGAAGTCTTCCAGGCGACTTCAAAGAAGTCTTCCAGGCGACTTCAAAGAAGTCTTCCAGGCGACTTCAAAGAAGTCTTCCAGACGACTTCCAGGAAGTCTTCTGACGGGGTCTTCTTCCATATCAAGTGGTAGATAAGCTTGTCTTTGTAGAGGAAAGATATATAATAGTTTTGTTTGTGGTATGTTTTGTGATTTGCATGTGTACTCCTTTAGTTGTAACTTTTTTTGTAAATTTGAAAAGATATTAATCAAAAAATTTGGTAAATATGTTCATTTTCCACAATATTATCTTGCAAAAATTGCTTGACATAATTGAAGTTATTGATACAACTTCAATAGCAAAACACAATATCACAAAAAAATTAATCAAATTTATTACAGCTAACGGAGAAGAATTCTCAAGAAAACTTAGTCAAATTTACAAAAGATAAAACATTACATAAGTTCAAAGCTAGAACACTTTCATTAGATACATACGTAAAAAATATATCTTAGGATCTGAGAAGACACATTAAACCATGTTACTTGATATACTCGAAGTTACTTAACACTTTTGAAAATTAAATAAACATATCTTAAAGGTACTTAACAAATTTACAAAAACTAACGTAGAAGAAGTCTTCTCAATTAGCCAGAAACCTTACTAAACATGAATGTTGGTAACCTCATAAATATCACCAATTAAGTTATAAATTTCATTCAGTAGCCCCAATATTGACTAATATACATGAATTAACAAAAAAAATTAAAAAGTCTTTATAGTTTTAGAGAAAATGAAAGTTTATTAAACATTGACGCAGACGCGACGACTTACATGGAAGTCGTCAAAGATAAGCAAGGTTTGACCAGAATCTCGGAATAAAATCATGGACGACTTCAATGTAAGTCATCGGACGGACGAGTTCCGTGTAAGTCGTCTAGAAAAAGGATGACTTCCTTGTAAAACTAACCTGAGACGACTTCCTTGTAAGTCGTCTAGGTATAACAAAATATTATTTTTTTAATTTTCTACTGGACGACTTACGTGTAAGTCGTCCAGAAAAAGTCAAATTTCTGACACAATCCGGTCAAATACAAAATTAACCCGTTTACCCTAGACGACTTACATGGAAGTTGTCTCGAATTTTTTTTTTAACAAACAAATATGGACGACTTCCATGTAAGTCGTCTATAAAAACACATTTAAAAGTCAATTACAAAACTAACATCTGCATTGACCAGAAGACTCCATGTAAGTCGTCTACAGCCAGACGACTTTGTAAGTCGTCTGGACGAACAGATCTGAGAAAAAAGCTGATTTCATAGTTTCAACCAGTGAGATAACTTGTTTAGCACACATAAGTCTTCTCCAAGCACCCATAATCTCAAACAAAAGTGACCCACCAAGAATCGTAAGCTTCAATGGCTCTATGAACCATAAAAAAATTTAGAATCAAAATCTTAGTTTTTTGGATGAATATGGAGAGAAAGTGAAAGAGGTGTTGTTTTTAGTTCATAAGCATTGAGAAATAAAGAGTGTAAATCGATTTTTAGGTGCATTAAGAGCTTCAAATTAGTTGTTCATGGTGGTTGGTGTATTAATTGCAATGACAATATTGTGAATACCTGAGGAAGATGAGAGTGATAAAGTAAAATATGCATTTTCAAAAAAAATAAAAAATAATGGCATTTTCGTGAATAATCTGAATTTTGGGGATGAAAGAGACAAGTCAAAATTTCAAAAAAAACATGGGTTAATTTTGTGTTTGACTTCAAGTTTTGAGTCATATTTACAAAAACCCGAACGTTATAATCACATAGATACCTTATGCCAGGAGTAAACCTAGATTTTGAGTTCTGATGATATTAGTGAAATAATATAAATTTAGGCCAAAACGCCCCAATCATTGAGAACTTTTCCACGGCTTAAAAAAAACCACAAGCTGTTAAGATATACATTAATTTTTTTTGTTATTTTTAGTTATAAACAGGGCCGGCCCTGGGCCAAGCCCAATGAAACATTCGTCTTGGGTCCCCAAAATTTTTGAAAATTTTTATATGTAAATAAACCTCTAATTTGTAAAAAAAAAAAAAAATTAGGTCTCCAAATTTTTGAAATCTTTACTAAATGGTCTTGGGCCTCCAAACTCTCGGGCCGACCCTGGTTATAAAAGGCTCTAATAGCTAGAGAATACGGATCTCTTTATAATGTTCAGTTACTTTAGTAGATAAGAATAAATACACAAAAAAAAAGAATAAATATGTACATATATACGATCAAAACAAACGCATGCATAATATATATATTTATATGAACGAATGTAAAAAAGGGAACTGAATCAATGTAATTTTTAAGAGTTATTTTCTGAAATAAAGTATGTACTATATATCAATTCCAAACCATAATCACATAACGAAATTACAGTTCTATTAGGTTTATCGAGAGCCTTTCAGAAATGTTGGAGCTTAATCTGTAGTGCAGAAGATCATCTTTAAAGAGAGAAAAGGACGTTCTTACTTTAAAATCATCAATGTCTATTGATTATGTGTTAAAAGGAAAATGTCGTAGGTTACTCTTTATGATCTCCAAGAGTCGCCAATCTACAATTTGGGTGGCTTCTCTTTATATCACCATGGCCTTCAAACCTTTAATGGACCGACACTTTTTCGATGATTAAAGCTATGAGGTTGATATTATGATCATCCTTTTAACGCGCGTATCTGAAAGGCATGCATATTAATCATGCGATATGTTCAGTATATTTGTTATTATTATGAAAATCGCTAAAGAACATTACCCAATAGTATATGTGATATCCACTTGTATCTAGTTGAATTGTCCGGTGTATATTTATGTCTATGCTACATTGAACTGATATAACATCGCTAAACGCGTATGTAAAATAACTCAATACAACATGTCACTGGCAATGCTGAAAGGTAGTAAAAAGCACATAGTTTAACTATTCCACGCGAATAGCACGGTGCAGCGATGTCGATCTCGAAATTATTTTAGTTTTCTTTTATAAAATAGTTTTCAAAATGATCAACTGTTTTGTTACCAAAAAAAAAGATCAACTGTTTAACTATAATATAGAAATGAAATCGCTAGAAGGATCTGAACGGGAACTAGTTGAATCGATTGTGACATTTACAAAGAACAAGAATGGATCATAGTAAGCTTCGCGCTGGAGTTTTTCACTTTCGACGTGTCTTGCATTACGGGCTAAGTGATTAACTCTAAATCCTCCCAGTTTTTGGTCTTTAAAGATTAAATATACAAGAAAACAAAACATTATTCTTTATCTAAATTGGACGCATAAAGTTGATGTGTCCTCTAATTTTCTCTTTTCCCTAATCAACGAACCACGTGCCCTTCTCTATCACATGAATGTATTTTATAAGCACACAAATTTAAAGTTTGACGTGTATATCATCACTTTATACACGTCTAAATATCTCTATAAATCTATCATATATAAAAAAAAAAAAAAATCTATCATATATCTACTCCTGATTGGATAAAAGTACGTTATACATAATTATTTTTTGCTAAGTGCTGTATAATATATATTTGCTAATTACTTTTAAATTCAAATTTCGCCAGATAATTTCCAAAAACGTATTCCTCTTGTAGTCTTGTGTTAATGAAAATGTTTTTTTTTGAACTTATGTTAATGAAAATGTTGCTTTGAATCAAATATCATATGCGCATCAATAACTAATTAAATATATACGCTTTGTATTTGGTATGCATAAGCGGATGTTTTAGATCAATATTAATGAATTGATTTAAAAATAAGTAAATTATTTTCCGCAGTAATCACAATAGTCTCACGTACATACCCATGTCATCGGCCCTCTTGGTTTAACAAATCACTAGATAATGATCCGCGCGGGTTTTATTTTTGTTTTTATACATTTCGAGTTTGTCCAATTCCTTTTTTTTCTTTAAAGAACAATATTTAAATTGTGTTTTATACTAGTAGTTTTTCATCGGTGTATTAAAGATATAATCGTGCAGTGAAAACACTAACATAATATTAAGTAATACGATTTGGATCAAAATAACTGTGTATTATAGATGTTCTGTGAAACACTAACCTAATAGTAACCAATACAGTTTGGATTAACATATCAGTATATTATAAACGTAGATATAAGGTGAAAATACTAATCTAATATTAACAAAAAAAAAGAAGACTAACGTTTCTGAAGTCTTCATTATAATTCTAATAAAATAATTGTAATAATAAAATAAATAAACAAACAAAAGTGTATATTTTCTTAAAAAAAATTAATAGATTAACCCCATTCGGATATATAAATGTTTAAATTGATAGATATAACAATTTTTTTTGGTCAAGTAATTTAAATAAAAATGTAATAATAGAAAAAAAATTATGGTTTTAATTTTTTTTATTAATAGAATAGTATTTTCAATGTGTATGCAAGAATTCCAATAAATAAAGAAAAAATTAAGTGCAATCATAAAATTGTTTTTGTTTTATATTTAAATGGCAATCTAACTATTATGATCCATAAAGCAAAATTTTATTGTAAATGCACAAGTCCATATCAAAACAATAAGCCCATAAGTAACAACAGTTGTCCAGGAAAAGAAAGAATAAAAACGGTTATCCTTTATTTTCCTTTTTCTTCCTTTATTTTCTTTTACAGACATAAACGTGTCTTTTTTTTTTTGTAAAGGTGTTTGTTCCTCTTCGAAATCATCAATTCAAGTTGAAAGAGTATCTGTAACCCGATCAAAATTTTGAAATTCAGAGAACCCCAAAATTTCTTTCTTCATTCTCATAAAACAGAGCAAACGCATCAACATATATGCTCATAAAAGGTTAGAATCTATATTCTTATACTTTGTTTTCGTCCGGCCTTCAATCGATACTGATTTTCTTGTTCTTATACATATTGATTTGTTTGTTGATAGATTTATTGATTCCTATATAAGATCGGCTATCAATATCCTCGATTGAGAAATTCACGGGTTCTTACATTCTCTATAAGTTTTATTTGTCGGTGTCTCTCTCTGATCTGTTCGTCTTCCTCGATATCCATAATCATCAAAGATAAAAAAAATAAGATACAAATCTAGATTGAAATACAGATTTATGTTGATACGAAATTGTTGAATTTGATACTCGAGCTATCGAGTAAAGGTTGGACTATCAATCGTTTATATTTTTTCCGGTAAAAAGTATCGTCATTCTTTTTAACAATTTTAAATTTTGTTCTCTGATTAAGATAGTTAGATTGCTATCAGTTTTAATTGAACTTGAGCTACTGTATATTCTTATGGTCTTTGGTTTTTGTTTTATTCTGTAGTATCCTAATAAAACGGGAGAAGCATAAACGGGAGAAGCATCATGTAGATACACAGAAGCAATTCAGGAATTTTCCATGGCCACAATGTCTTGCATCAAAATATAAAGTAAGTTGTCTGGCAAATTTATATTACTTTTAGAAGGTTTAAGTGGAACTGTAAATGGTAGATAGGTTTTTCCCTGGAGAATGTTTGATGTGCTGTAATGTGTGTACTGTTTTAAATAAAAATTATCAAGCAAATAATGAATTATTATGATATGTATTTAGAAATGTATGTCAACATTGCGTGAAACACAAATAGATAGTTTTAGAAAACCAAAACTAACGAAAAAAACAAAGATTTTGGATAGTAGCAATTCTCACGCTTCCACAGCTCTCACTCTTCCACATTTCTCACGGTTCCAAACCAGAAACTCACGGTAGATTCCTGGATATACTCTTCATCATCATCTAGCAACCCACGCGCAAAACATGCCTCTTTATAGCTAGGATATAGAACACTGTTAAATGTTTTCATGTCTTCATAACTGGTAGGGCCTCTAACAACGTTCAGCAACACTCGCAGATAATAAGAATTCTCTGGATTCCGTGGAGCATAATTTATTCTGCCTATGCTGAATCCCTTTTTTCGCCTACTGAGCTTCTTCTTCGTTTTATCATAAGTATATAAGTTCGGAATTTGAGCATAAGTAAGAGTTCTTGCAAATTCATCAACTTTACACAAATCAAACCATGCCAAAAACATGGTATGTGTGATAAGCTTACGATTGACGACTTCTTGAATCTTATCTTTGCCTTTGAAAAAAAACAGTCTGTTTTCCATGAAGATGGAATTGAAGCTTCTCAACTGATGTAGATCGATAATATATTGGGAATGCAAAAGTGCGCCATGAAGCTTCACAAGAAGAAACATATCTACAAAAAACACAAATGATTATCATGTTATAGGATATGGCATAATGCTTTAAAACCGAGCTTAAATTAACATTTATAAATTCAGATACCTGCAATCAAAATAATCTTGGAATTCATTTTTTTTCTTCTCAACGTTTGCTTCTCCATTACTGCCACCATTAGATTCACCACAACCTGATGGTTCCACAACGACAGTGACACGATCACTACCCTTGTTGATGTACTTAAATACGTACTTGATAGAACCTGTTTGGTTGCACCACTCCACATTAATATGAGCTCTGTATAGAAGAGAGAGTTTCTTGTTGTATGGGATCACAAATCTGTTATCACATTTCACGCCATTCTTCATCACAAAATTATCAGAGTGCTCTTGCCTTCTATAAACAGGGAAACCTTCTTTAGTTACCGTAGTCTTCTCAGCATAGGATTTCGGATACAACTTAGAACATTTTTCATTCTCCATACAAGGTGCATTCCTATTAGCGTGACCACACGGTCCATGAATCATCATATCTTTGATAACACCATACAGCTCTGGTTCAGTGTCCTTATTAGGAATTTTCGCCCTTATAATCTTGTCAATATCATCAGTGGTGGGAAACTTGCATGTAGGATGCATGAAGAGGAGAATATGAGCATGTGGCAGTCCCATTTTTGGAACTCAATTGTGTACATAGCTGAAACATTATAAACAGTTCAAAACACTTAAATAATCAAATAATTGTTAGTGCATAAATCAATTTGAATTAATAAAGAGTGTAAAATTATAACTTACACGCAACCGTCTTTGCTAGCAGATTTTTCTTAGTTAAAGCATCCATCAAAGAGTCAAGTTTGATCTTAAACATCCTAGAAATTATTTCTGGTCTGTCCTCTGATGTTAACTTGCGCTCATTTAGATATCTTGTGATCTCTGGCCATTTAGGATTGCACGTGAATGTAATGAAGAGATCTGGAAAACCAAAATGCTTGCATATGGCCATTGCATCCAAGTAGTTATTCTTCATATACCTAGGACCTCCTGTAAACGTAGCTGGTATCACATAAAAAGAGTTATAAAAACAAACTATAAACAATACGTACAGTTTCATCTGCAAGGATGAACTCTAATGTGTCGCCTGCAAAAGGTGTGGTTTGTTTCCAAGAATGAAGCACTTTAACTCGAATTTGCCAATTGTGCCTGACGGGTTTCGCACCATCGATTAGAACTAAAGTGCTTGGTTTAGACATTTTGTTTTTTGGGAGCTTTTTGTGTATGTCGAATGATGAATACGAAGAGAAGTATTTATGGAGACATTTTAGTGGGAGGTAATGAATATTCCCTAACCTATCAAGTTAGGTATAATAAATACAAAATCTCTAGATTTTATTGAAACCGAGATTTTAGGTATAGTAGAATAAATTTGGAGAAGGGGGTTTTCAAATCTGGCAAATCGATTTTGACAGAGAATTTTAAAACTCCATATTTGATTGTATCCGAGATTTTAGGCATATAATACACAACTTGGGGAAGGGGTTTTGTTATAAACGTTTTTGGTAAGTATAAACTGATGTTTTTGTTATTGAAATAAGAATATACGGTTAAAATCAAATCCGGAGATTTAAATTGATGTTTCTGTTATTGAAAATTAGAATTATACCATGGACAAATCTAGGTTAAAATAAAATTCGGTTAAAATCAAATCCGGAGATTTAAATTTCTTGTTTCTTTAAATTATACCATGGACAAATGATTTGGATATATGACCATATCATTTAAGTAACATAAATAAACTATGTTGTTATAGTTTTTACAATATAATGACAAACAATGATTTAGATATACGACCATATGAGTTTTGTAACTTATGAAGTTTTTTAAAATATAATGACTACTCAATGTTGCTAATCCTGCAATGTGATATGGATCAATGTAAAGAGAGGATTTTTTATATATTGTAACTATGATATAATATAAGTATGACAATGTGAGTATATGTATGTTAACGTTTCACATTAAAGCCCGAGTTTTTTAATAGATGTTTTTTTAAATATATGTATAATAATAGATGCATAATGTGACGAAATAATAGTTGTATAATGTATAATAAGATAGATCCTACGGTGGATTTAAATAGAGTTATATGATAGAATTAAATGGACTTTATTGAACGGTTGGTTGATATTGAACCAATTAAGGAAATATTTAAATGTAAGGTTAGACTATGAATAATAATGTGATGTCCAACTTAAAAATCCACCTAGATATCTGCAAAGAAAAAAGAAAATCATATCAGAGTATATCCCAACTCTAACTTGGACCAGCGAGGCCGAGGCGCCGCCACACCTAACCCGTTAAATTCCAATTCCAACTTTTTCGGGCCATATTTTTAATAAAACGCACACAAGTATCATATGATCCACAATTCGGCCCAAGTATCACACTGTAGATCTTTTAAAAATGCTTAAAAGACCTTTAATCAATCACTAAGCATGTGCATATACAAAGTTATATGGTGGATTTAAAGTAAACTAAACCTTTTGCAAATGGGCCTGAAAGATCTGTCTAATATCTGGAGAAAAAAATTATAAAGTAAAAGGGCGATTTTGTGAACATCTAATACATTACCCCCACCCCCTCCCCCCGGGGTACATGTAGCTGATTTAACTAGTTGATGTGATTTGTCGTTAAAGTGATTTAACTAATGTTAACCACAAACAAAAAATGTAATGGCATTGAAGCCTATGTGACAAGTCGGAGAGCTTGGCTAGAGTTGTTGAGGATTGAAGAAGATCAAGGGACTTGTGCTTTCCCCCTTTTCAAGAAATCTAACCCAGTTCAAGCTGAACCCGAGATCACAAGTACCACAACCAAATAGAAACACACAGCGCTTATACTGAAAAGAACAGGCATACACGCAAAATGGATCTTGAATAGATATTCTCATGGCAAAAAAAAAAAACCTTAAGCAGTAGTTTCAAACATTACAAGAGCATCCCAAGGTTCTCGCGGAAGTTTTTTTGATAAAATGTGGGCTTCACTGACTCGTGGATCCCACAAAAATTTAAAAACCACTCTCCAAAATCATTAAATAAGAATCGGTAATTGGAGGCTTTTGGCACTGTTTGCGGACCCCACCGATATGTGGCGGCACGCGATTTTTTTTTTTTTTTTTTTTAAGGAAAAAAAAAAAAACTTAAGGATCCCTTGTAACTATAAAAGGAAGAACATTTATCTTCCTCCATAAACTCCTAAACCTACTCAAGTCATTTTGACAGTTTTAAAAGACATTCAAATGCAAACCCAAACTCCAGAAGCAATTTTAAAAAGTTTTCAAAACAAAGTGCAAACATAACACTAAGGTAGCTAAACAAAGTGCAAACAAAAATTGCTTGATCCGCACTTAAAATAACTAATTAATAAACATGAAAAAACCACCATAAAACTGCGACAAAAACCGATTTAGATATATTAATATTATATTATTAATAACTAATTAATAAACATAAAAAAACATCAAGTCACATAAATAGCATATAATTTTTTTTATAATACATTAAATCCATAAAAAAAATATATAAGGATGCACAAATTATATTCTAATGTGGATGATACAATTAACAGTTTACAAGATAAAATAAAATTACTTAATATAAACTATCAAATTATCATGTTTAAAAATGTCATATTAAACAATTAATTAATAAGTTAAATATTAAAAATATATATATTATCACTTATACCAAATAAATATTTATTTATAAAAAAAACATTCTAATTATGTTTTAGAATCGATGTATAAAAAAAAGAATAATAATTTAATTGGTATATTATCATATTTTATCAAAATTCAAGTGTATATTTTTAGTTTTTATTGGAACTTTTCTATAAATTTTGTATTTTATTTGAATTTCCCCCCTAAAAATAACAAAATCAAAGTTTCTCCGTATTTGACAAGATAAATATATTTTTATTAGTCTATACTATTATTTGCGAAGTGATTTTTGCATTTGAGCTCTCACGTCAAAAGTTAAAGTGGTTAGTATCGTTTATATCTTTAATGAATAAATTATATAAATTACCTATAAAATAAAAACGAATTTAAATGATTTTGATTAGATAAATTATTAAAATTAATAATAATAAAAATTATCCAAAATCCAAAAATATATATATATTAAAATAAAAAGATAATTCCTATAAATACTGTGTTGTTATCTAAAAAGTACCTTTTAAGAAAAAAGTTTAAAATTTTTTTTAAAAAAAAAACAGAAAACACATAACTAAATGTTAATGAAGTAAAATTCTTAATTTTATATAATTGAAAATAGAATATTGAGTGATTTCTTAAGATTTATCTATTAATAATGAATATAGCGTACAAAGAAATTTTCAAAAAATATTCATAAGGATGTTTAAAAGGAAACATAAATAATAATTAGTTAAAAACATAAATAATAATTTATTATCATCTTTTAATTAGGAAAGAAAATATATATAAAAATAACAAACGGTTTATGTCTGTATGCGCGGGTGAAACACTTAGTTATAAAGAATCACAAGTTCAAAAATCTATTTCAGTTTTTTTGGCCGTGAAACACCGTCTTTATGTGCTGAAACAATGTTTAGAAACCCGACCCGGATCCATGGTCGAACGGTAAACCATGTGACCCGGTATGTAATCATGGTTGAGTTTTAAGAAAAATCCATTATTTTAAAACCCGGTAAAACCCACAAAAACCGTTAAAACCCGGAAACTTGGCTACCGGTTGGACCAATACATAATTTTTAAAAATATTTTTTGGACTTTTTGATTACATTATTTGAATCTATTATGTATTCTAAGTAAGAAGTGATCATGTGGGTTATGAATCTATTAACAAAACTAATTGATGTGATTTGGTATTAATTTATTTTTATTATCGATAATTTATTACAATTTTATGTTTTACTTTTTATTTATTTGGATTTAAAGTTTAATTTCATTATTCACATTAGACATTTATACTTATAAATTTTAAGTATATATTTATTCTATGTCATAACTTTTAATTTGCTACAAAATTTTCAAATAGTCTATTTTTCATATTTTGTATGTGAAACGAAAATAACAATAAAAAAACTAAAGTTAATTATTTTCCCAAATGTTTTTATAACATAAAACATTTCTTATATTTTTTCAATTGATTATTATACAACATAATTAATTAATTTATTAACATACGGTTCGTCCACGGTCGACCTAATAATCTGGTAGCCCGATAAATTGTTCGGAAGTCCGATAAATTTTCTGGGTCGGATTTCAAAACACTGGCCGAAAGAAACGAATCAGAATACTGGATTAGGCTGCTTTGTTCATTGTTCTGTAAATACATACATATACGTTATTTAATAATGGCGACATACAGACTTTTAAATTAGTTGTATACATCATTGTTAATCTTTGCCACATTTAATGGTTGTTATAAGATTGTTTCTTTAATAAAGAATCATACTTTTGCGGCTTATGTGTTCCCACTCGTCAATTAGGTACCCTTCTCTGGCCCTTTGCCTTCCACAAAAGACATAAAATACAACATACACTTTTAGAATCTATATAATTATTCATATTTGATTACAATATATAATGGAATTTCTTTATAAGAAATATTTCTATCAGTAGCATTTTGCTTTGTTGAACCCATGATTATGAAATATGCGAAGTTTTTTGATGTTAAGCAGAAATATGCTAGGTTTGTATTTGGATCCGTAAATTTTCTGTTCCCATCATATTTATTACACCACCCAATGTGAATTTGATTTTGAATCACACATCGTTAACTTTTATTATAATAATAAAAAATGTTATTGAACACTACTCCGGTAGATTATAATCTTTGTAATATACTTAGCATGCAAACCTCTTAAAAACATGAAGATGATAATAACAAAAGAAAGAGTATAATTTAGAATAATTTACATTCATTAGAAACTTAAAGATGATATAATACATGGAAGCTTCTCCGGTTGGTCAGAGACAAGGTTTGTGAAGGAAAAAAACATAAACCAGCCAGACCGAACACATGGAGGAAGATTTCAACAGAAAACAAAACCTAGATGATTCTCCCACAACTGTTCAAAAATTAAGTTGCAGAGATTAGCTAACTAATAATAGCAGACACTGATGTTAAAGACAAAACACTTAAGATTCGGACAACTTGCTAATCGCATCCCAATCAATCTCCACAGAAGGAAACTTCTCCAGCACGAAACTCCCAATCTCATCAAACCCTGAATCCGAGAAATCCAAGAACGCAGTGGTAATACCAGATTCTGGCGAAGATGATTCAACCTGAGACTCATAAGAAAACGAATTCTCATCAGCTCTCAGAAACCCATATTCACTTTCTTGATACTCCTCTGCTTTTGGCGGGAAAAGCTCTGTTTCAGAACGGGGGAGATCATCATCCTCTGTCTTTCTCAAGCTCTGGCAAATCGCTTCGAGCTTTGCTTCAACAGAGGGATGAAGAGGCTTGAAGCTGCCATCACCACCTCCGTATCCATACTCGTGCCTCATGTGTGGGAAGTTAAGCCTCGCTAATTCGCCACGAAGCTGGTAAGCAGCTTGGTCATAAGCCATGGCTGCTTCTTCAGCCGTGTCGAAAGTTCCAAGCCAGAGTCGGGTCCGGTTCTTGGGCAAACGGATCTCAGCAACCCATTTTCCCCAGTGCCTTTGTCTGACTCCTCTGTACAGTTTCTGAACGGCCATGTTCTTCATTGGTACAGGCTTTGGAGAGAGATTTGAGATGTTGGAGTTGTGTCTCTGGTTAAGCTGGTTTTGGATCTGGTTGATTTGGTAAGGTGTGAGCTGGTTTAGACCGAGAGGTGCGGTTTGATTGAAACCGAAGATTGTGTTTGGAATGGGAGGAAGAGAAGAGACAGAGTTGGTCAAAGGGTTAAGTACTTTCATGAGCTCTTCTTTGAAAGGATCAGAATGATCAGTGCTGCTACTGAACATATCTATCGCTGCCATGGATCTTATTAGGATGGACTTCTGAAACTGATTGGAAAAAAAAGAGAGACAGGGAAGGATAAAAACTGATGTTAGTTATACTTTTGCTCTCTATAAATTTGGTTTTTTTTTTTGGCACTTGGTTCCTCTGGATATGAAGTTCTTTGCTTATATAATACGAGAAGTTTTTTTTGGCACTTGGCCGCCCATTGATCTCTTAATATATTTTAACTATATAAATTAATACTAAACAATGTTTTATTAATATAGTTTTTCTACATCTTGTTTGATGCTTTTGTTCTATTCACAACTTGTTAGCTTCTCGTCAGCTCGAAGATATCTTTTATTCATTCCAAGGAGGCTTATAGGAGAACGACGTCGCGTCCACATATTCTTTGGATCTACGCCGTTCCCGGGGAATGTTTCAAAAGAATAGACTTTTATGACGTGTGTGATAATGAATAATCAACCATCATGGATTTAAAATCTTAACAGCAAATTTTAGCAAAAGCTAAGAACAACATTCTAATTTTCAAATTGAAAAAGAAGAAACAGATTGCAATACTTTCATTGCGAATGTTAATTCCACCATACAATAAAAAGCGTTAAATTTATTTCACTAGTCACATTTCATTTGGTCATATTACAATATTAAATTGCTTTAAAACAATAATTTCTTGTCCAGTTCTATTTCACCGCAAAAATAGTTCAGGTTTAATGAGTTTTTATTGTTAAAAAAAGAACCACAATTAACTTAGCTCGTAATAAATTTTATTTAAATTTACGATTAAATCTAATTTAATGCCATTCATCGGGTTCATGATATATATTGCATAATGTGTCTGGTTTGTGTAATAAAATTTATAAATAACTTTTTACAGAAATGAAATCAATATATATTGCAACTTCTCATTTGATCTTTGACTCTTGCTTTGGAAGTTATTTTCAATAAAATTGCGGCAATAGAATCTTTTCCGCAATAAATAAACAAAAAAATTTGTAAGAGCCAAAAGTCATATTGTTGATTCTACGGCAAGTTGAAAGGCCAATTTGCCTTCTAGCCACTTATTTTCTTTGAGCCAATGTCTTTTTATTAAGTCAAAATATAACATGGAATTTCCATATATTTTACTCATACGAATTGGAAGGAAAACAAAAAATGGAATCATTAGTTGAAAAATCATCAATGCAAACATATATAAATGTAGTAATATCAACCATGAGAAATTGGTGGTCGTTATATTATTCCCTATTCCAAAATGTAGTCTATGTTGTCAAATTCATAAAATCGTATTTGAGTATTACTCACGTAGATGTATCTTCAACTATATGAGTATGCATATGTAAAATGTATGTACAAGTGATGGGGCATATGAAAATATAATAAAATAAAAGATCTATCTGTGAGCAAGAAAAATAGTGAGAGAAATTCAAGAAAGCTATAGAAGGAAGATGGAAAGAGGTGGGAACTCAGGGAGGTTGAAGTTTGCGTCACAAGGAAGCTAATGGATCTTCTTTTCACTACTTTTTAAATTCCTTTTGACAATGTTTTGTTTCTTTTTTTATAAAATAACATCGTCAGAATGTGATGTAAGATTATCATTTTTTGTTTTAATGTGGAAGAAAGAAGAGATCTCAAATTATACAATGGTTTTTTAAAAATTCAAATCAATAAATTGCGCTCTCATCTCATTTCATTGCATAGTTTTCTTATCTTTTTGCACCGAGTAAAAACATCATAAAAACCGAAAGTTAATAATTACCTAAAAATATTTTTTTCCTCAAAAATCAATGGAAATCGTATTATTGTCTTATTAGGTAATCTCCCTTCAAAAATCCAATGTGGGGTCAGTTATTTAGAGAACAAAAATATATGGGATCCACTTTCGCGTGTACACACGTAGGATCCTACGTGAAAATCACTATCCGTAGGTTCTCCACGACTGGCAAGTGACAAAAGCTAAAGAAAGAACCTATTTTTAATCTGATCTCTAATCTATTGCTAACCAAAGCATAACGTAGATTAGGAATAAATGTAAAGTTATCGAGATAAACTCCAACACACGTCTGATAAAGTAAGCTAATATATAATCTGAACTTTCTATATTTTCTTTCAAAATATAGATTTTATCCTTGATCGATATCGGCAATGTAAAATACGAAAGAGTATTCGTAGATTTGTGGTTAGAGATCTGAAATATAGCAAGGACACGTAATTCCACACACGATACAAACTAGAAAGTTAGACCTTAATAATCCCATCACTTAATTTCCAACCAGTCACTTTAAATTGAAAGAATGATTATGGAGTTTATGTATGGAATAAATAGTTATGTAAGCACGGGAAATTAACTAGTAAATAGTTATGTAAGGTGACACACAAGGTCATTTATCTTATGAACATTTTTTTTTGTCACCATCTTATGAACTAATAGATAGTTATTGTTTCCTAACGTTTTGTGATTATTAGTATTATATAATCCAAAGAAGCCATATATAATAATCATATTATCATGACAAACCTAATTTGTCATGGACTTTCTCCAAGTCAAATCATTAAGTTCAATTAAATTTATTTTGTAATACTATATCGACAAGATCATGGTGATGTAGAGACATCATCCTTTTAGTTCTCCGGCTTCGGTTCAACCGACCGGATTTTGTCTCCGGCGTTCTCGCGTTCTCCTCCGGCGTTTGACGGCTGGCTTTTTGTTTCTGGGTGGCGGTGGTTTCCTCAGTTCCGCTTCGCCGGCTTTTGTCTCCGTGTCATGCCTCTTTGGTGTTGACGGCGGCTCTCACCGGGGTTATCCCGGTTTCTTTTGACCGGCGTTTCTGTTCTTCCCCTTTGCAATCGACTCTCCTTCCTCGGTTTCGATGTTCGATGGTTGAGGGATGATTGAAGACGATTGATTCTATTGGAAACGTGAGTCTGTGTTTGACTCGATCAAGCGTAAAGATGGTTCTGGTTGAGCATCTTTCGTTTATCCCGGTTGTCTGATCTCTTCTTCTTCAAGCTTTTTGTTTCAATCGGTTCGACTCTCGTTGGTTTGAGTTCGTTGTCTCTCGATTGGAACTTCATCAAAGAAGAAAGATCCTTTGGCTCGTGAGGTTATGGGTAGATCTCACGCTCAAGTTTCAAGCGCCTTCAATTCTGTTATCGCTTTTGTTGAGGTTCTTTGAACGGGATCCTGTTCCGGTGTGTTTCCGGTGGATCTGCCGATTAGACCTTCGCCGGAATCGTTCTGCTGACTGAAAATCGGTGGTGACTCGCATGGTGGACACGTGTCCCGGCCACGCCAAATGTTAACGCGTGGTGATCGAGTCGGCCGCGTTCTTCCATAGGGTTTCCTTTTGTTGGGCCTGTTGGGCCGTTTGTATATTTTGTTTCTTGCCCGGTTGGACTTTTGTATTGTTGACTTTGGTTTTTTAATGATAGCAAATACTTCCAGTGAAAAAAAAAAAAAAAGATCATGGTGATGTAGTGGCCACTTATCAATTATCATACACGAGTAATTATTAGTATATTTTAAAAACAAAAGAAGCTAGTTGACTTTGACATATGTCAACTCTTCCTCCACCATTGGAGTTGGAGATCATCAGGATAAACATCAAATTAAAGCTATATTTCCTGACCGTGACCATCATATGACTATTTTTCCCTGGTGACCCACATATTTCCGATCAAACTTTACCAAAGAACCTCTTGTCCAACAATCCAAACCAATTCGCTGAACTTATAATCGGTCGTATATTACTTAATCAAATAAAAATGTAACGAAAAACTGATCGTATTTATAATTTATAATCTATGTTTTTTAGTATTTGCACAATATATACTCCATAAAAGAACTTTCATTGGTGTTCCATTATAGAAAACTATATAATCGTTTTATAAAGAACCCTAGTTGTGTGTATAAAAATAAACAAATAAATGCTGGCGCATGATATGAGACAAAGTCAAAAGAGTGGAGGCTGATAAAAAATGAGACTGAACGTTGTACGTAGTATGGTGGAGTGCTCCTAATCGTTTGGTACATTCCTGCGTCTTGATCAAACAAAGCAAATACAGTAAGGTGTGCTGTGATTTTGCTTGACAGGAGCGGCAGCCTCCATGGTGAAGTTTGTGGCCAGGATGAATAGGTTGATATTGTGCGTACAGTCCCTGTGTCATGCACTTGCGCGACCTTGCTTCTGCTTTGACGTCAATACATGTGCTAGCGAAATGATTTTTTTCTTAGAACTATCATTTCCTACATATTTTTTTTCTCTAAGAACTATTTTATACTAGAATTATGATTTCTAACATCAACCATAGTCTAGGAGCAGCCGATTCAGATAATCTAGCACGTCTACTAGATAAAAAATGACTAGAGTTTTGCCAGTCATAGTTACAATAATGGTCTACCACAGTTAGAATGGTTAGTGTAAGCAACTACAGCTTCTTCACTTTTCACCTTCACATCCTCGTACATTTTCAAAGAGGCTTCTGAAAACTTCTTCAATCTCTCTAGAAGCTTCGCCAAACTCGAATGCACGGTCGACAAATCTTCAGAAACCAACACCGAATCCTCCTTCTCCTCCCCTAACATCTCCATATCCGTTGAGAACTCTTTGATAGACCTACTGAGTTCATCTGACGGCAGAGACTTCATCCCAGCCGACCAATCCCGGCACAAGACGAATATCGGCGGGGCCAGCACACGGCGCGGGGACCACGGTCTTCGGTTCCTTGTAGAACGTTCTTGAGGGAGCAAAACACAGTTGTGAAGCCAACCATTGAGAGCTTCAACGTAGGAAGTCATACTGTTGACCAAATCTGCAAAGCTTAGACCAAAACACTCTGTTTCCTCTAGAAGCTCTGACCAAATCCGTCTCTTGAGAGCGTTTTCAGGCCCAGTTTTGGACGTGTTCCGACAATGGTAAGCCAATGAAATGGTGATGTACTGCGAGTGGTGACACTCCAGCATTGCTTTCCACATCCTTATCAACCTAAACAGAGAAAATAAAAATATCAATCAAAGAGTCTTCTTAGTAGATAAAGTTAGTTGTAGCTAGGCCAGCGGGTTCGGTTTCTTCGGTTGGTTTGGATTGGTCGAAAACTCACCAAAGTGAACCAAGAAAAAGTTTGGTCCGGTTCGGTTTTCGGTTTCAAACAAATTTTATCGAAGTTTTCGGTTTTGTGGTTAGTTCGATTCTGTTTTCGGTTTCAAACAATTTTTTTTGAAGTTTTCGGTTTTGTGGTTAGTTTGGTTCAGAATTTTGGTTAAGATAAGTACTATTTAGAATTTTATTTTAGAAAAACAAACTAACCAATTACCGAACCGAACCAAACCGAAACCAAATTATTTTTTGTAACCAAACGAATTAAGCGAAAACCAAACTTTTTCGGGTCAGTTCAGTTCGGTTAAAAATCCCAGCCCTAATTAACATACCCTTGGAGAAGCTCTAAGAGCTGAGGCTGAAGCTCTTCGTCTCTGATCCTCTCGATACGCTTTGAGATCAAATCAACGGACTGTATAGCGACTCTGATTCTTGAATGAAGATCTTTTGCAGCTGCTCTAGTTTTATCCATGGCTTTAGCACTGTGATCCTTTGTGAACTGGTTCCTTAGCTGCTCGCATTTTCGATCATACTCTTTCCTAATCATCTCACTCGCCTGCACACACACACACAATCAAAGTAAACAGAATGAAACGTGTGAGCTTGATAAGGAGCTATGAGTTCTTGAGGCTATTACCTTGACTTCATCGTATAGTTTTCTCTCCCAAGCGTATAACCGATCAAGAGAAGAAGAGTGACTTCCTGAGATCATACAGAACTCTTGTGTGAAGTCACTTCCACTTTCATCGTCATCGTGATCTTCTATCAATAGATTTCTAGAAGTGGAGGATCTTGAAGACAATGTTCTCTTCCACACAATAACTTTAGTGACTCGTTGGTGCAATGGCTCTATACATTAAAAGCTTTAATTCAGACACTAACTAGAGAAGATAACAATGAATACAGAGTACAGACCTTTAAAAACAGGTGAGTGACTCTTCTTCCCTCTGCAACAAGCTCGCTTCAAAGCAGAGAGAAACGCTACTGAGTTTCCTTTTCCTGTAATAATACAAAAGATTCAATTTTTTTACACGATGAAGGGAAAAAAAAAAACAGAGCTTCAGACCAGTGGTGGTATCATCAGCGAATCTGACTCTGATTTTGGTAGCTTCAAGCATCCTCGAAACCTCTTTACCAGATTCAGAAGCTCTGAAGAACTTGTGCTCTATGTCTTTCATGCTAGACACAAAGTCTTTGGCTCTGTGTGTGATAAACTCTGATGGATCTTCTCTTTCACCATCATCTTCAGAGCTCTGTTTCCTCTGCTCTGTTTTGAAATCCTCTGCATTGCTCTGTTTACTCTGCTTCTCTAATCCTACAACTGATGCGTTATCAGTCAGTCTAAAGCTATCGAACTCGTCGCAAGTGTCGAAGTAGTCCCAAGAAGACGTCTCTGGCCGGCGAGGTCGCGGCGGAGGAGGAGATAACTCCGGCATGTCGAGAGGGTTCGAGTTGCGACTCAACGGCGAGTCAACCGAGTCGTCGTCAGGGTAAGAGGAGGAGTTGTGAGAAGGGGATGAAGCCACAGCAGCTACAGTCTCAGCCTCGGCGTATTGACGGAGACAAGCTCCGATGTTACGGAGGGAACGGACGTAGGACACGTGTGCGGCGGCAAGAGCGCATCTGGAATCAATGGCTCGTTTGACGAATCTCTTCCTTTCTTTACATAAGAGAAGCGGCTCGTTCTTCTTCTTCTTCTCCTTCGTCGATGCTTCTTTTGAGTTTGAGCATCCCATCTTCTCCAGAATCGAAGGAGGCATATTTTCTTCGATATAAAAATCGAAACTTTTTACCCGGAAAACTCTCAGAGTGGTTACGAAACAGAAGGAACTAAAGAACCCATGTGAAGAAAAGAAAAAAAAAAGATAAGCTTTGAATTTTTTTTTTTTTTTTTTTTTTTTCCCCCAAGAAGAAAATTTTTTTTTTTTTTTTTTTTTGCCTCCAAGAAGAAACAGAGTGAGCAGTAGTTTTCAGCACGCTTAATGAGGAAGGGGGAGGACGAATCCGAAAATGCTTATTGAAGGAGAAACCTGATAAAGTGTGTTTCGTTCAGACAAATCTGAGGGAAGAAAATTAGATTTTGCACAAATGGTTAGAGAGAGAGAAGGAACAGAGAGAAAGTTTGTCTTGGTTTGTATCGTTTTTCGAGAAGAAAGTAACTTAATTATTATTTCAAAAAAAATTGTGCAGAGAGATTTTAGTTCATTCCAATATTAGATCATTTACTCGAAAAGCTGAGCTATAATAAAAAGTTAAAGTGGTGACGAGAAAATCCAAGTGAAAGTCCTCATCTTCTCTGTCTTTAGTTATTATTATCAAATCTAGTTTATGGGTCTTTTATTTGAATATGAACACGAAAGCTAAAGTATTTTTTTGTTTTCTGTTTATTTATTAACTTTGGTAATTGGATCATTATTTACTAAAACGCGAGAATCATGTGAAGGTCCGTTACCTTTGTTTTCTCGTTGTGTATGGACTGAGCAGGGAAAGATGGAGGGAAAACATTGTGAAACTAAGACCATTCTTGGTTTTGAGACCTGGTTGGTTTGTTTAGGGTTATAATAAAAGTATTATTTCACTCATGAAAACAATGAAACCCTCCTTGGATCGGTTCTAGGTCTGTTTAGTAGCTTTAGGGTATTTCCAACCCATTACACCATTTTAGTGACAAAATCACATTATTTTAGTGTAGTTTTAACACTAATTTTTTTTTTGTCTCCAACCACAACACCAAAA
The DNA here is from genome assembly GCF_000695525.1 of Brassica oleracea var. oleracea. Lineage (NCBI taxonomy): Eukaryota > Viridiplantae > Streptophyta > Magnoliopsida > Brassicales > Brassicaceae > Brassica > Brassica oleracea. Next base: position 431,505 of record NC_027748.1, read on the forward strand.
GTTACACAAAAAAAAGAATATTCTTCATTATTTTACTATTATCAAATTCTTTTATTTTTAATAATTTTGATAAATATTAATAGTTTTATGACTAAAATATATTAACTAATATTAAAATTGTAACTAAAATAATAATTATATATAAATGTATTTACATTATATAATAACATTATTATTAATGCATACTGTTATATTAATTAATTAAACACACAAAAAAAGTTAAATTATAACATACTAGATCAAAATATTATAATATTCCAACTACAAATGTTTGAATTAAACTTTGTTATGTATTTAAAAAATAATTTTATTTTTGTTTTATAAACCCTAATATTTTATAACAATTAAAATATAAAAAAACAATGGTGATATAACTAAAAAATATTCATTCAATTGTAAACTAATCATACAAATCAAATATAATTAAACAATACATAAATAATCAGTTTTAACAAAAAAATCAAAAAAAAAAAAAAAACTTTTGCCGTCTGCTACAGTGTTGCACCAAATATGGTGTGACACTGTAGCGAATAGGAAAATGACACTAAAATGCAGTTTGATATACCGTTGGGTTTGAGAGAGGAAACATCGAATCAACACACTATTTTGCTGTTTTACCGTGTGGTTGGACTTGGCCTTAGACCTTGAATGAAGAAGGCAGAATCACCAAGTCTTGTCTTGTCTTGTGTATGGAGATTCGCTTTTTTATTTGTCTAACGGCTCCTTGAAACCTGAGCTTCATTTTTATAAGAAAAAATCCTTCGTGACTCATGAGTCTTGTCACCTATTTATTGTCTATTATAATTAAAATAAGAACAGCCCAACTTTGTAAAATTTAGCTTATTTTTCAAATTGTGGACGACAGTAAAGTATGGAGACTCAAACAATCATATAATTAAGATAATGGGCAGTGGATGGACTTTCGCAGAAACTGTAAGAGGTATGGAGTGTGAACTATGGAGCTTGGGTCCTCCTACTAAACCACGTAGCCAAATCACCTTATACTAAACCACGTAGCAAAATCACCTTGCATGCTGTAAGTGGGTGGGCTTCACATAGGCCAGTAAAAGCAAAAAAAAAAAAAAAGCATGAATCTAATGGAAAAAGGTACACCTTCCATGCAGGATCCGAATATCAAAAATCTTGTACCCGTAAAAAGGAGCTCCAGGTGTGTGAATCGGAAGAAATGGGTCAATCAGATGTATAAGAGGGATTTGGGTTCATCAAGGTTTGAGAAGCCTTGTAAAAGAAGACATATCTGAGGGCCTGAGGCTACCACATCTAAAAGAAGTTTGGGCTTCAGTGCAAGCATGCCTTACAAGTTTGGGCTTCAATCTTAATACTTGGAATTCTGATGCCTTCAAACATGCGACTACTAAAAACGGAAGGAAAAAAATCACGGTTCTACACTTTTACGTAGCTTCACTTCTCCATGACACATGCTTCAAATATCATATCAATGAAACGTACTTCCTTACTCCAAATACCCAAATTTTAAGAAAATACAATGCGTACAAATACGATATGTTTATATCCCATTTAAAATCTATATATAGACCTTTTAAAAAAAATACAAAGTGACTATGAGTCTGATAACTGATTGCGTATGAACATCAGATAAATATGGGCAGCTCTAACCTATAGTTGGAAATATAATCGACTTAACCAAAAAAAAGAAACATAACGGATTATATAATAAATACGTAGGAAAAAACTTAGGATTGCTAGTTTTTTTTCTTGTTGAAAAAAAAGAAAGTCACTAGGGAGCGATGTTTGGTGTCCACAGACCAAATATCTGAAATTATTGGCCTACCAACAAACTGACAAAGACCTGACGAACAATAATAAAAATATTCTATCGTATCATATCATATCAAATTAAACATTACGAGTAAATACGTATGCATGAATATAAAAATCATACACCGTATTATTGCATGTGTATATTTCACCTTCAAGCAACAATCTAAGTTACATTTTAAAAAGTTTTATAATTCTTTCTTCGTAAGAATAGTTATAAAACAATAGTATGTTGATTGGGAATCGACAAATGCAGAGAAAACCAAGCATGCCTAGGATTACCATCGAGGTTGATGATAATCATACCGCCGGCCAAGATTCTGACGTGTCTATGGCGGTGGTAGACGGCGGAGATAATTACGACCAGCGGTTCTTCGCGATGTTATCACCGAGAAATCACACAAGGACCGAGAGAAAAGACTGGGGGAAATCAACGTTGCCGTCATCGTCTTTTCTTGGAAGCTGTGGCTTTTGCAAACGCCGTTTAGCTCCCGGCCGTGATATTTACATGTACAAGTATGTTTACTTATTAATTACTCCTTTCTTGATTATTTTCATCTTATACTTCTATATTTAAAACCTCAGCTAACTATATACATATACATTACCACATAAAAATTTGAACCAGTGTCTTGGACATAGACTATAAGCTACAACGAAACTATGAGATTCTATTTTGTGACATCATCTAGTCGGTGTTACAAAAAAAAACGTCTATATATCTAAATGTACGAATTTGATGATTTGTTTCACTTTTATTTTTTTGGTTCGAATGCATCGGAAAGTTATATTTTTAAACTTGGATTTGTAATGTAATAAACTGTAGAGGGGATGCAGCGTTTTGTTGCATGGAATGCAGAGAACAACAGATTGAGCAGGACAGGCAAAACTCCAAGCAGAGCGCCAGAGTCGTTCTATCACCATCAAACTAAACATATGGATGGCTCAAATTAAGCTCTGACTATTAAAGCTCGTGTGTGTGACTTGGGATTGATGCCGTTATTATTAATTAGCATCATCATGTAAAAATTAGGTCAAAAATTGAAATGAAACTCTTTCATGTCTTGCGTATTATTATTTTTTTGGTGAAACTTGCGTATTATTTTTGTTTCACATTACTTTGCTTCTTTTATAAATCCGGGTTTATTTAGTTTGATGCCCTATGATTTTTATTACTTTATGTGTTTTAAAAAAGCTAGTGAAAGTTGACGTAAGCGCACCACGGACCTCGTTTTTATAAGATCGAATAAATCTCAAAACCATATGCAACTCACGGTAATTAAGATTTTAATTAGTAAAAATACACACTTTTTATATAAAAGTCACATCATCTGCGGTATTCTATGGCTAGTACATGAATAATGACAGTGTGAATAATTTCTATTGGAGATTACGAACTTTCCTTTGATATATATAATATTTTGTCAAGGGATCATTGGTAGAAAAAATTACAAAAAAGTATTAAATAGTGGAATTTAAATGGAGGTCATTGTCTCGTGACGATGAAAGCGTCTGATAGTTAATAATGAGACGTAGAGTAAACTAATGCGAATGCACGTCACTCCCGATCAAAAGATGTACTCCTTCTGTTCCTAAAATATGTATGTTCTGGAAAAAAATTGTTTCAAAAAGATACATTTTTTACTTTTTCAATGTATGATTTTATGAAAAATTGTAAGTTTCAAAAAAATTAATGGTGTTTATTGAATTTCTATTGGCTAAAAATTACGAAAAATTGTTATTCACAAAAAACAATGCATATTTAATTAGTTTTCTTATATGTGAAAAGTCTAGAATATGCATCTTTTAAAAACAGAGGGAATATTGAATATTTTCATACATGCTGGAAATGAGTTTGTTAATTATGAAGACACTTTTAAGCGGATGAATATTTTTAACACGACATTTAAAATGGAATGAAGAATGTAATTTATAGCTCGTTTTTAAAAACCCTAATTTATAGTAGGTCGTTGCTCAATAATTGAAGACCAAAAGATGTTAAATATAATGGTTTATGGAAATGGATCGTTATCACTAGCTTATAGATAAGGATTAGATTTATAATTGGTCTATAGTGTATTGTTTTCTCTTCACTCGTCTTCTGTGCTCCAAACTTTTTTGAAAAGAATTTTTTTTTTTTTTTGCAAAGTGTACTCCAAACTTCGAGGCTTAGTTGTTGGAGTTTCGGGAGTCATCACAACTTGTCTTCATTACCAATTGTTGATTAATTAATTATCAACAATTTTATAATCCAAGGATTTGAGCATGTTTAACGGAGGGTTCTAGGATGGAGTTTTTAGCGTAACATAAGAACCCGTTTCTTAGGGTGTGATTGGTAACGACTGTAGGTGTGTTGTCCACAGTCCTATTTATTTCTACGGTACTAAATTCACAACAATCAAGCTTTAATAAAAATTTCAAAATCACAGCTCTTGAAATAACCTACAGCTGTACAAGTGCTCTACAGAGCCAAAAATTCAGAGAATTTTTTGGAGCTTTCCTTAAAATTCTAAAGCAATAAAATCTAAAGCCACAGCAAAAAGTCTACAGATTTTTTTCTACAACAAATTTTTTAAAACTACAGCCATTACCAATCGGACTTTTAACTTTTAACAAAAAAAGTTAAGAACCGGTTCTTAAATATCTTATTTAAAAACCGGTTTTTAGTTTTTTTAGTTAAAAGTTATGAGACGGGTTCTTATATTCCGTTAAAAACTCCATTACGAGAACTCCCATTAAATTCATTTGGTATTAGGGTATCTTCGATTAAATTATCCTTCAACATATAATAAAATTATATGTGCCATCAGTACTCCCTCTCTCTCTCTTTTCTTGAACAATAAGAACTCGTTGAGGTCATTGATGATGCTATGATAGAATGGAAAATATTTAAACAATTCTTTTAATGGTTTTTGAATCAAGAATTGGTCCAAATTATACACTTGCAAATAAGTATTTTTTAAAACAGGAGCATCATGAAAAAGACCAATACGTTTTTTTTTTTAAATTGCTCGTCATCTACGCAACTTGATCTTATTTTATTAAGTTCACAATAAAATAATAATACAGAATTAAAATTGACAAATTTCATTGGACCGAAACCATGATTAAATATCGCAAATTACAGTAAGTTTACACATTATGGAAGTGAATCATAAAAGCGATTATATGAAATTATGGTCCAATCTAGAAACACTTGTACATTATACTAGCCCATCTGGATTACTAGAAACACCGGTAACTTCACACCCTACAAAGATCAATCTAAAAGCTCTTTGATCTCTGAAAACACAAGCATTCATATTTTAAAACATATATTAAAAAAAAACAAGAAACAGAAGTCTTATATTTTGGGCTAATTAAAGATTCTTAAACGCTTCGTGTTCACTTGTATTCCAAGATCATATTGTTCTCCGGCGCCAGCCCAACACACGCCCTAAGAATATTCTCCAGCATAGCCCGCTGCTTCGACAGCGCATTAACCACCGGTGTTCCCGGCGGCACGAGCGGTGCCTTGGTGAGATAGCTAAGTATGGTGGCCACAGGATGGAAAGAATGAAACTTCCCCTGCCAAAAATGAAAAAGAATCAAAACATCATTATTATTTTTTTTTAAGAATCAAAACATCAAACCCACGGTTCCAGGAAATCCCAAATATATTTTGAGAACAGACGAACCTCTTTCTCGGATTTGAACTGAATCCTGGTGCTGAGTTCAGCGAGGAGAACAAGATCCAAGATAATTGGAGCAGCTAAGAGAGAGTCCTCGCAGGTATTGTGCATCACAATTGTGTTCTTGCCTCCCATGAATATCTCTGATGTATACTCATCCATGGCTCGCTTGCTATCTGCAACATACGGTACATACTGCAACAACACACACAAAATGGATCAATTAGTGATGCAAATAAATATTTAGAATATTTTAAATATCTTATTGTTTATTTAATTAGTTATTATAGACTTAAATAATTATGTTTATTGTTATAGTGTTTTATATATAGTTTTATTATATATATAGCCGTTTTGGTTTAAGTTTAACCGATTTAGATTTTGATTAATAAAATTGAGAGTTATTGAGATAGTTTTTCAGGCATTCACAAATTAAACAAAATCTTTGCATTATCGTTCCTTCTGCTACATCAATTAAACATTTGACATTGCAGTCTACAGAATAAACAAGGTTTTGAGTGTTTCTTAAGGTAGTTTATAGCTTACCTTGATGACAACTACATGGTCTGGATGTTCCCCGGGCTCGAAGAGGATACCGTTGCTAGCAACCATATCGTCAACCACATTACTTTTGGAGATCTCCTTAGATCTGAATGTCTGTGGAGCTGAGAGGTTCATTCCATCGTTGTTCCCTAGGTGATTGTAGCTCACAATTGAAGTAGGCTGTTGTTAACATAACAAAAACACACACATAATCAACTATAACAGGTTTCTTCACTAGTTACTTGAAACACAAGTTAAACAAACCTTGATGCCTGCACCAACAAGGAAATCAACCAAGACAGATTTCATCTTGGTTTGACCACTCTTGAAGTCATCTCCACCAATCAAAACGTTGTTCTTGATAGCCAAATCAATAAGACCAGGAACAAAGGTGTTCTGAGGGCTTCCATTGATGAAAGGAATACCTTCAAAAACACATGCAATAGCATAAAGCGTGGAAGGAGAGATCTCGGACTCATCCCTATCCACAGAGTTCATAAGATTCTCCATCGTGTCGTTTAGCCCCACGATCACATTGCTGTAACGCTCTGTGTTAGCCGTCCACAGAACCACAACCTTATCCACCTTGTTCTTCTCCTTAAACTCCCTAACATTCAACATCACACAACACACAAAAACTCAACAAAACAGAGGAGATGAGATTAAACTCTGTTTTAATCATCACAAGTATTGTTGATTATGATTACCTCATGTCCTTGATGATTTGGTCGACTTGTTCCTTCTTGGTACCTTTGATGACGTTGTTGGCACGTGAGCCTTGATTGGCAGCGATGAAATCAGGGTCGTAGATCCCAGGGAGTGGGACAATGCTCTCCATGTAAGGCCTGAGCTGTTTCTGCAGATCAATGTCAAGAACCTTGGCTCTACCCATCGCGTCTGCTAAATTCATATCGCTTATGTCCCATCCTCCAAACACAACATCATCCGGATTCACCTGTTTTATAATCTCCATGTTAAACTGATAACGAAAGATATTTGCATATATTCCAAATATTTTAATTATTTAGTCGAAGACATTGATGTTATGCATTCGAAAATTAAATAAAATTCTTGTGTCATGGTAGGCTATCATAAACATAATAAAGAACAAAAACAAATCTAGATTTTGTTTTGAAAAAAACGGACCATTGGAACGAGACTCTTGAAAGGGGCATAGATCTCTTCACCGTTAAAGGATCCGACACGAATAGACGATGCTTGTGTTAACGACCCGAAGTAGTTCGCTTGTTGCACCTTGTCCTTGGTCGCCCACGAGATTCCTCTGTTTATGTTTTATTTTTTTTCCGATCAGATCTTAAAACAAAAAAAAAAAAAAAATCAAATAACATTTGAACAAAAAGACTCACTCTTTATTGGCAATTACACCAGCGGTGAGGGTTGATCCATTGTTTCCTCCCCAACCCACAAGCATAACCCTGTCGGAAACCAAAAAAAAAACAAAACATTGAAACTTTACGACGGAGAAACCGAGGAAACGAGTGAAAAGATCGAAACTTTGTTTTTACCCTAATTTGGGGACACGAGTGTCGGTTTTGAAATCGTATTTGACAACCTTGGGCTTCACGATCCACTGGTAAGCACCGTTGACGTTCTCGTGAACGACCTCCGTGGTCTCGTAATCGTACACCGAATGAATCTCATTCTCTGTGTACTTCACGTTCGGGCTCTCGACTTTGAAGCTCTCGATGAACATCTTTTAAACAGACTTTTGTTTTCTCGGTTTTTAATTGAATCGAGTTTGTGTGGGTTTGAGCTTCTCTTAAATGGAGCGCTATTTATAGAAAAAGAGCGCGAGGGAGAGGAGACACGTGGCGTGGTCTCAGTGGTTGGTGGACCCTCTTTAGCCAATGCATGTGAGCGAGTTCGTTGATGGCTAATAGTGAATAATCATACGTGTGAGGGAGGGGTCTCGCACGTGAGAGGCGCGGAGAGAAAAAGTGTGACACGTCGGAGCCCTGGACCATACACGTGGCGTCGTTTTTTCAATAGCAAAGTTTTGTCGGATTGTCTTCTCGGACCCACATTTTTGGTTGAAGGTGCTCGAACAAGGTGGGGGACGTTAGTTACTTCCGTTACTCAATCAGTAAAACGACAGTGTTTCGGACATTGTCTCCGTTACAGTTAGTTAGCGACAGTTGTTTCTCAGTTACGAAAAAAACGAGAGTGAAGTAAACACACACCACATTTAGCTGCCACATATTCTGGGTGGATGTCACGTTCCAGAGATGGAGCGTGTAGTAACTAACGTGGCTAACTAACGGTCGTTTGAAAACAATGTCTGACCGTTTTTTTGACTCTTTGTCTTCGTTGAGTTGGGTCCCGTGGAGTCTTGTTGACTTGCTTTGACACGTGAATTATGAATCTACAAGCTTACATATGTCTGAACATTTATAATTAGTTTTTATCATACTCCCACTGTTTTACGACAAGTGCTCATTCTTGCTTTTTTTTGTTACACAAAAAATGTCAATTTACAATTTCAATGCAAATTATACTTACTTTCAACTGAAAATTTATTGTAAACTGCATTGATTTTATAAATAATTTTATTTATCTCAAATACTATTGGTCAGAAAAATGTAATTAATAACAACTTACATATATTTCTGCTACTTTCTTAGTATGTGTGAAAAGTGTTCAGAAACGGAGAAATCAGTAATTAACGCATAATGTTTTAATCTTTTCAACTTTATAAATGTTTCTTCGTGGACGTTTCTATGTATTATCCGGAGATACTGGTAGATTCGTACAGTGTTATAAATCCTTTAATTAATTGATGCTACTATTCATAAATTTAATAAAATTTCCGATGATTTCGAGGTATACTTATTTTCCATATTTAAGAAATTTAAAGTTACAATTAAATCATCTTAATTGATTAATTATGACTGAGTTCTGTACGTACCATAAAACTTGAGACTAACCATTATGTAAGAAATACTTCATTGGTTCCATATTATTTGTTTTTTAGACTTAAAATTTTGTTTCATTTAAGTGTTATTTTATGTTTTCAATGTAAAATTTAATAATAATATTTTTCATTTCATTTTTTATTAGTTAAAATATAGTTAGATATATAGAAAATAATATTTTTATTTTAAAAATATATAAAATTAAATGTTTTCTTAATCTGTACGCATAAACCTAAAACGACAGCTAAAGTGAAACAAAAGGAGTATATATCTAAAATATCATCATATTATATGTTTTTCACGTATAAAAGAATGAATGCTTACTAATACATTAGTTTCAACATTTTCATAATGATGTAATTTATTACACTAAACAGAAAATAAGAAACCCCATTAATGTAATGTTTTAAGTGTAGGCTAAGATCAAACGTGTGAATTCGACTCGCGTGCCACATATACATTGCAGCAACGGCGTCATATACTAATTTGAGTAAGACTACATAGAGTAGATATTTGAACCAAAAAAAACATAGTATGATGCTCTGGTCGACATGAGAAGATATAAACACTGAATCTTAGAGCATCATTATCCCATAAACCCCATTAGGGGTTTCTTAATTTTTTTTTTTTTACTTTTTCGAATTTAGAAAAAAAAAAAATTAAAAACGAACTAATCGCGGGCCGCCACGTGTCAGTGGGGCCCGCGAACAGTGTAAGAAACCTTAAAAACCGACTACTATTTAGTAGTTTTGGTAACCGGTTTCTTAAAAAAAAATGGGTTCTACGTGAGATCCACAACGCTAATAACCCCTCTAGTATCCTTGGATAAAGATGCTCTAAGGTTTATAATTTCTTTTATTTAATGGAGGATGAAGGAAGTATACAAAGGTGTTTTGGACATTTATATTTGATGGCTTTGTAAAAGTTTGATAGGTATGGTTGTGGCCCATACGTACGTTTGTAAATTAATAATTTGTAGCCTTTCTAAAACCTTTTTCTATATTTCTCCACGCCACATATTTATCTTTATTTCACTTTCTTATTTTCCATTCTTTATTTTTATATATAATTAAATGATGTTGATGTATGTAGGAAGTTTCTCGTACTATTTATGAAAGTGTACTAACCACACAATATTTTTTTTCAAAAAAATACTAATCATACAATAATCTCTATTAGGTTTTTTGGCATATACTTAAGTCATCGTTAGTCTGATCAAGATTTTAGTCGAATCAAAGAAAAATGTGAATATTTTAGGAATTAAATTAACGCATGTAGTATCATTCTAAACTATTAAACTTTAAGTTTTGATAAGAAATTATCTAAAACCATTTTTATTAATTTTTACAAAGCAGTATAGTCAGAATGTAGACGATCAATATTGCAAATGGCAAACGAAACTAGCAAATTTGTTGAACTTCGCTTCGCGGTGAACAGACGGGCTCTTTCTAAATTTTTTTGGGATCAGTTAGACGTGATTGATTGGATAACTGAAATAACTAACATGTGTTGGTATTGGGGCACTTCTACAACGTTCCATACATATGGAGGTTAAGTACACATAGGATAGGGATACCAGTGATGGGAAACACAAAATTAATAGTTTTCTACTGAACTTTTGGCAATATAGTGGATGAACGTAAACACAAATGTGCAACATATACAATTGAATTTAAGCAAAAAAAAAAAAAAACATATACAATTGAATTTATTTTCCAAATTAGAAAAATAATAATAATCACTAAGGGGTGCAGTAATCATCTAAGCAAAGAATGAGAATGTTTAATCAAGCTTTGAAGAGCTTGGTTGCCTTGAGCTTTGCTTAGGAGATTCTTCACATTTTGTGTCATCTGCATTGAGTCAAAAATAAGAAAAAATAAAAATAATACTAGTAAAATCTTAATATAAATTTGTTGTGCTTGAAGACGATGAAGGAAAACTATTACCTTCCCGAGACTACCCTTGGAGTAAGGCATTGCCCTTTGGGCTGTTTGGTAACTACTTCGACTTCTTGTCATTATTTTTGAAGAACTTTGCCATTTTCCTTCCAATTGATTGGGAAGTGTAGATTCCTGTATAGATATATCCATACGTATATAAATGATTTTTTGATATATATTATATATAAATATTATGAAAAGGAATAAATAAACTTAAGACAAAAGAAAAGAGAAGAAATAATGAAAATACTACATACCAAGAAAAGCACTGTTGCACAATGCTTGAGGACCTCTAAATTCATTCGAACGTCGTCAAGACTCCTGCAAATATTAACATATATGTGTGTTAATTTGTCTTACGAGAAACGTAACATTGATACACACATAAATATAACTAAGGTTAGGTATATATACCTGTGTTTTTGCACTCCAAGACCAAAATACGCAGCCAAACTTGCCATCTACCATATGATTAAAGCTTTGTCAAGTATACGTTTTAAATTTTCACAAAGACCTTAATGTTATATAACTCTACGTTTGCATGGTACGTACCTTCATGTTACCAGCTCTTTTGCCAAACTTGTCGCTTAATAACCCCAAAGAATCAATGATCCCTGAGGGCTCAGGCGCAGCTTTACCAATCTCAGCAAAAGCTTCCTTAATCCTAACGCAGTCAAACCTTCTAATGTTATGACCTGCCCAAATCCGACCGTTCAATAGACCATAGATCTTCTCAGCCACGTCTTCGAAACTTGGTGCATCCGCCACCTTATCCCTCGTGATCCCGTCTGACCTAGACGACCTCAACGAAGCCACCGAAAGGTCTTTGGGTTGTATAAGCGTTGTGAAGCTCTCTACCTCCTCGAGTGTTCTTGGACATACGATGATCGCACCAAACTCGAGGATGTGAAAATGCTGTCCTGTTTTGTTTGGTACGTTTGTTTCTAGATCGAAGAATACGATTTCGTTGGGAAACGTTTGGAACTCCATATCAAATTTTTGTTATATCGATTTGTGGATCCTAACTATGTATATATTGTGAATTTGGGTTTTAAACTTGTGGCACAAGCTAACTGTAGGTTTGTGTTGGAGGTTACTTTGGTGGTTGTTTAGCTTCATGGAGAAAATTTTGCTGTGTAGGGTAAGTAAGAATCTTTACTTTTCCTTTATCTAAACCAATACACAAAGCGTTGTTATGAAGGAGTTCGTTGGTAGATCCATATTGTAAGAGAATTTATTCCTTTTGATTTTTTTAATTAAGATACATATAATGTTTGCCCCCACAAAGCTTTCTTGTGATGTATTAACTTTGACAATGTTGGGGAAAGTCACACGGCGCAGCGGAAATACTAATGGTCGTGTTCCCCTGACCTTGTGCGAACCTGTGAGGAAAATACTTCGACGATGGCAAGATATCAAAGTTGCGATAACTAAATGAGACACACAATTTTTACGTGGAAAACCTCCTCGATGTGAGAAGGAAAAACCACGGGACCGTAGTCCACTCAAAAA
>NC_027748.1:448611-472780 GCF_000695525.1 Brassica oleracea var. oleracea
CCAAGATAAACAAGTCGACAATACCTCTGCCAAATTTCAGCTCAATAAGAGAAGATCTCACCGTTGGATTTACCAAACACCCAAGACTGCTCTGCTGAAGAACTATGGCGACCAGCTTCAAGAAAACCCAGACAACAGAAGATCCAACCGTTGAAATCCAAATCCCTTCGGTGAACCTCTAACCCACTGACTGAAGAAGCTTCCCACAAAATATCAGCCCGATCAGGATCCGTTTGACCCTCCAAATCCAGTCTTGAAATCACCTTACGAGTTTTCTCCTTCTCTCTCTTCTTTCTCTCTTTTGTCTCTCTCTCTAAACTCTATTATTGTGAGTCTACAGTGCAAAAGGTCATGAGAATTATTATTATGTCTCATGCCCACTTGGTTCTCTCCATCTAGGAGGGACCCAACAGACAAGGGGTCTTCATTTCTGAATACCTAACAAGAAAACTACATTTGAGGATAATGGACAAATTCTCTTTGCTTAAAATCATATATTGATTGAAAATTTTGAAATGACAAACTCTCTTTGTTAGTGTTGAACAACAATTGTAGCGAACTCTTTATAAGCAAGATGGGTATGGCGAAGCATGCAAGAGAATGTCTCACGCAATTTTTCATCCTGATCACCTAACTAGATCGCTTACTAGTTACTACTTCTCAATGTAGGTGATTCACATGTATCAGGAATATGCATAGGGCCGCTTGAGAACATGACGGAATAACATAAGCCAACTCATACAGTACCTCACATCCTGGTACAAGAGGAATCAAAGTCATCGGGAGCAACGCGTGTAATCCAAGTATTCAAAGTCCGCTTGGCATCGGTGTGGTTAACATAAGCCAACTCATACATACTACACAAGTTCACCACCAAGCTCTCATTCAAAGCCGCGGTCGGCACTCTCTCCAACGCACTCTCCATCACCTTGATCGCATCAGACAGATCCCTCAAGTACATCAAACAAAGAGCCTTGTTGTTGACCGCGACAACGTCCGAGCTATCTCTCTCTATACATTCCTCATACTCTCTCACAGCAGCTGCGTAGTCCTTGGCCACAACATGAACCAAAGCCTTGTTCCTCCCCACAAGATTCTTGTTTCCTTCACTCACCCGCGGGTTGAGAGCTCGTGGAGGGAGCCGAGGTCGTGTGTGAGTTCGTCGAGGGAATTGAATCGTTCGGGCGGTGGTTGATCGGAGAGGGATGTGAAATCTGGGGGGCATGATTCGAATGCCGCCGCTTCGATTGGTTGTGCGGTGCCGGGATTGGAAGCGGCTGGAAGCGGCGGTGAAATGAGGGGAGGAGGGGTTGGATTCGGGTCGGGTTTATGAAAACCCGTGGGCACATGCTTAGCACATGGTCCACCTCACTCGTTTGAGCAAGCGATCTATAAAACGACTTTCAGCTAGGTTTGGGCTTTCACGTATCGGTTTGGTTCGGTTCAGATATTTTTAGTATCCAGTAGTTTAGATAAGGGGTTAAAGAATCAATTTACTACTTGACCTATTTTCAGTTCGGATTCGGTTCGGATAGTTTCGGGTTCGATTCGAATAATAAAACTAGGAACAGAAAAATACCCGAAAAAATCAGTTCTCATTTGGTTCGGGTTCGGTTTTTTTGGGTAGTTCGGGTAGTTCAAAGTAAATATTAGATATTTTGTGTAAAATATCAAATAATTAAGATAATTCAGATAAAATCTCGAATATTTTGGATAACTTTAGATATTTTAGATAAAAATATCTGAATATTTCGAGATACATTAGAGATAGTTTGGATAGTTTATAATAATTTAATTGTTTCAAAGATTTTTAAATTATAAATATATATACTTAGTTATATTATATGTATATATAACTAATATATACACTTAGTTAATCGGTTTCGATTCGATTCGGCTATTTAGGATTTAGAAATACAAGAACCATTTGGGTATATGAAGATTTCGGTTCGGTTCTGGTTTCAGGTACGGTTCGTTTCTTCGATTGTTGTTTTTTTTTTCTGCCTACGCCTACTTTCAACAAAACTAATCTACAACTCACAAGTTTTTCTCTCTCTTATGCAGTATAAAATATATACATTCAAAAGTAAAGTTGGTAGTATGGAATATAGATAGAAAAGTTAGGATTATATTAACGCGTGTATAGGTAGATGCTTTTGGCTATGTGCCACTATTTTTACATAGGATCCAGCGAATTTAGCGGCCAAAACATTAATGTCAAGCATATGAACAGTTAAGTGTCTGGATGTCAGACCATATAGGATATGGTTCATAAATAAATATCTATTCGCATTATAGAAATACAGATTACATTAAATACAGTGTGCGAGAGTCCAAAGTCCACATTCACATTTTGGGATGTGTTCCTGGGTTTTTAGTAGATACTGTACAATATTCTAGATCAAAGACGTTGGTCAGCGAATCACTTTTTTAACTAAAAATTATCTTATTCTATAAAACTTACTTTACCTAGCAGTTAGCGGTTACCTTCGTTTCATAGTTTTATATCTACTGTTATCATCAGGTACTATACTTTTATCTTTTCACGACGTTCACTTGTTACCGACTATCTGCGCACTAGTCAAAAGCGTAAATGGAGTCAAAAAGTCTTTGATTGTTGACTTTGGGAGTTGGGACAAATTTGCGAGTTAGTGTTAGGTGTCCAAACAAAAAGACAACGACTTGTTTGATTCTTTTTTTCAAGCGTGTTTGTTTGTCATAATTGTTTAGAGAATTAAGTGTTTTAAACACCATCGTATTTGATTTTGTGAACATCCATAAACTCGACTACTTGTAGTATCTGTGAGTTGAAAACAAGCAAGCGATTTCATTATAGACACATTTCTCAAAGTCAAATTAAAAATGAAATCAAACTCAGGAATATGTAGGTGCCATGTGACTATATTTACACTCACGTTAAATTTTTACAATTAATAGAAAAAAAAAATACTGAAGAAGTACTCTATCGTTTACAAGCTTGGAATCAGTCGGTCAATTATTATGAATGTGCAATTTGCAAGTTATCAATAAAAGTATGCATGAGGATACAAAGTTTTTTTTATTTTAATTTGTTAAGCACATGAGCAAAAGCCAAATGAAAGCGCGTTGAGAAAGAAGGAACATATCAAAAGGTGTCGTTCTTGGTCGTCCATGTGACTGATCTCAACTTTCTCACTTTCGCATTCAATTCTTATCCTTCTTCTTTATTTCCTTTTCATGTTTGTTTTTATGATTAGCTCATGTAGTATACATTATTTTTATTTGATGTAATCAAAGAAACAAAAACATTTTTGCCTTGTTAGGTTTTGTAATTATAATTTATTTTTAACAAATGAGCGCATACAAAATAAGACCCGATGCTAAACTACAAACCAACCTAAAAGTATAATAATTTTAATTTTGGAAAGATAAGAGGATATGATCACCATTTAATCCAGTATCAGTTAGGAGTTGTGGGAGTAGTTACGATTAAATTCCTTTTGTTTTTATGTAAAAAAGTATATGATTTTTGTATGTACAGTACACACTCAAAAAGCTTCTACAATAGATACTAAAGAAAGCGACTGTTGTAATATTTAGATCTCTCAAATGATTAAAATTGTTTTTACTCCCCCACGTACAATGAATATATATTTTTACTAGTTACCCAATACGAACAATCACATACATACAAAAGACAAGTTAGGAATCATATAAAGAACGAGACAAGTAGAGCAGAAAATCTGCAAAATGACGGTGAGGTTAAAAACAAGTAGTAACGTACACTGAATTGAATAATATCAAAAAACGACCGAACTAGTAAATTCTCTGGTCTCCATCTTCTCTCTTTGGTTCACACGCAAACACTCATATATATATACACATAAGCACACTGTCACTAATGCTTCTCTCTCTGTCTCTCCCCTCTTTTTTTCTATATATTGACAAGCTTGTGATCTCTCTTCGCAAAGAGAAATAATGGCTCCACTCAAGTACTTGTGTTTTAGAAAGGTACTCTTGTTGCTCCTCCTCTTTTCTTGCTCTTCTTTCTTTGCTACTTTTGCCTCATCAGAAACTTCTGTTGATGATGAGCTACAACAAACACAATCCTTAGATCTACATTTTCGAGTGAGAAGACTGTTGGTAAAAGATCTAGAAATTAGCGATGATGTTGAGGAAACCAATCCTCCTCCTCGCAAGAAGAAGAAGCTTACAGATTCTGTTACATCACCATCATCAACATCCGGTACAAAAAAGAACCAAACCAAGGTCATTAAACCGATCTCTTCATCGGCCAAGAACCAGACTAAACTCGCCAAGACTACCTCTTCCAAACTCAACTCAACCAAATCATCTTCCAACACGACCAAGGCCGGATCAGACCTCAAGAAGCTCAAACCCTCAAATTCTACTTCCTCGACCAAGAAACCAGCAGATCTGTCCAAATCAACCTCATCAAAAAACAAAACCACCACAAAACCTCAAAGCTCCAAACTCTCTCCTCCTCCAGAGAAAAAGAAAGCACAACCAACCTCAAAACCAGCGACCAAGCCCAAACCAGCAGAGAAAGCAATCAAACCCTTCTGGCTAGACGACGAGGAAGACGAAGACTTCGTCAGCGAGTTCAGAGACCTCCCAACCAGATTTCAAAGATCACTAATCCCAGACCTAGAGAGAATCTCAACCACATCGAAAAGCTACATCAACAAAGCCAACAAAGAGATCACCAAGAACTTCAAACCCTACTTCGGCAACAAGTACTCACCGACCATCGCCTCCGTCGTCTCCTTCGTCTTCATCCTCGTCCCTCTCCTCCTAGTCTCCCTCGTCTTCAACCGTTTCAAAGCCTACTTCTCCCTCCAGAAACTCCTCATCTTCATCCAAATCTACCTCTCCATCTACTTCTCCATCCTCTGCCTCTCCTCGCTCGCCACCGGCGTCGAGCCTCTCAAGTTCCTCTACGCCACCTCCAGCTCGACCTACGTTTGCTTGCAGATCATGCAGACCTTGGGCTACGTCTTCTACCTCTTGCTTCTCCTCATGTACCTCGTCCTCGTCTTCTCGACTGATTGTGGTTTGGGCCTTAGAGTTTTGGGCCTGGCTCAGACGTTCGTGGGCTTTGCGGTGGGTCTGCATTATTACGTGGCGGTGTTTCATAGGGTGGTGCTTCGTCAGCCTCCGAAGACGAACTGGAAGGTGCACGGTGTCTACGCCACGTGTTTTCTTCTGATTTGTTTGTTGTCTAGTGCGGAGAGG
The DNA here is from genome assembly GCF_000695525.1 of Brassica oleracea var. oleracea. Lineage (NCBI taxonomy): Eukaryota > Viridiplantae > Streptophyta > Magnoliopsida > Brassicales > Brassicaceae > Brassica > Brassica oleracea. The sequence continues at coordinate 453,847 of NC_027748.1, forward strand.
AGGAAGAAAGAGTACTTGGAAGATGGCGGTGAGGAAGGCAAGAAAAATTGAAATTTTGCATTTTATATTTCTTTTTTTTTTTTTTTTTTTCTCTTTGTTCTTATATTACATTTCGATAATATCGGCAAAATTTCGCTGAAAATGCAATAGAAGAACACGTTACTAGTGGATGATGAAGATATTTTCTTCAATTGTATTTATAAATCAATCGATAAATGTGGAATAAAATTTCATACTCGTAAAATATTGTTTTTAAAGTTTTCACTAAACTTGTAAAATGTTGCAGGAAAAATTAATAAATGTTCTTTTTCTCTAGATTTAACATTGGAAGTCAAAATTAGTTAACGTGGGGTCCACAGAATCGTAGAGTCGACGACTTCCGTGAGAAGGGGCACTGCAGTCATTTAGGAGCTGCCGACAGAACTGGATGCTGTAGTGTGACTTGTGTCGGTGGCTAGAGGAAAAGGCCCCTTTGTCCACAAACGTGTTGTCTGTCTGGGCCATTCATTTCAAGCCCATGTATTACGGTTTTAATTACGGTGTTAATACAAAAGTGTAATAACACTACTTTATGTTATCTATAAAGACCAATGTTTTTAAACCCGGACCAAACCGACGGTCGGATCGGGTTGAACCATGAACCAAAAATAATCCGGGTTGGATTAATGTTAAAACTCAACTATAATTGAACCAGTTAAAAAACCCTATAGAACCGTAAAAAACCCGGGAACCGGCGACCCAATGAACCGGCCAAACTCCGGTTCGTATATAAGCCAAAATTTTGTTAATGAAACAATTAATTTTTCTTCTTTTTAAAGTAAAAATAAGATTTATTAAAGATTAATAAAGTATCGTCTCTCGTCTTTTTCTTTTTCCGTCTCTACAACTCATAAATTATAAGATTCACAAAGTTTAGTATTCACGTCAAGATATTTTTTTTTGTCTACTTCTCACTTTGTTTTAATTTTATTTCATAATCACTTGTTTTGAAGATTTAAATAATTGAAACATTTACGTTTGTGACATTTGTATTTCAATATATAACTTTTACCTAATGTGTATATAAATTTTTTTAACAAGGTGATGAAGATTTAGAGTGATAAGATTTGCTAATAAAGTTTAAATTTGCTTTTCATATTGATTTTAGATTTTAATTGTTAGTTTTAAGTTTTTCTACACATTATGACTATTTAAACATTTTATTTGATAAGATCTATTTTTAAGAATATGCATATTATTTATATTTTATATAATATACTTTAAATTTATTTTAATCTAAGTAAACCCGATCGAACCCGGCACAGACCCGGTCGAACCACAATGATCCATGACCCAAAAAAATTCTGGTTCGCTAGCCGGTCCGGTTTAAAAAACACTGATAAAGACAGAACAATAATTTAGTTGAAAACAAAGTAAACACCACATGAGATCAATTCTAAGTACACTCAAAATTTTAATTGTCTTATGTAAATTCAAAAATCCATAATTTCAGACTAAATCAAACCAAAAATGCTATACAAGTTTTCATCTTGTTTTGGCATATATAGACATTAAGGACAGGCTCACAAAATAATCTTCTTCTTGGTCTAGTGAATGACGCTTTTTAAGACTCTTCAACGAAATGCCCACAACATTTTGTTTCAGCTTTACATTCAAGGCCCATTTGTTGTAAAGCACTCTCATCTCATTCACGTTCTGTCTGACTGGAATCTTGTGTTTGGAATAATATTAATATTCAACGAAAATTATGAAATTTCAAATTTGTAATGGTTAGGAATTTGTGTGTTTAATTATGTGAATTTTTTTAATATTAAACGAAAATTACGAAAATGTTGGTTAGAGTTATTTAAAAGAGATAAAAGACATAGCTCAAAAGCTCAGATCGGAAGAAAAAAGCTTTTAAAAAAAAAAAACAGTAAGAAAGAAAGATGGAGAGAAGCACGCCAGTGAGAAACCCTCACACCTCCACCGCCGATCTGCTTTCCTGGTCGGAAACTCCTCCTCCTGATCACTCATCCTCTTCCGCCGCTCGTTCTCACCAGGTTGCATTTCTTTTCCTTGAAATGTTCTTTCCATTTAAAAAAAAAGCTGAGAGTTTATTATTGTTCTTTGTTCATTTTCAGCCGTCAGATGGAATCAGCAAGGTTCTCGGCGGCGGTCAGATCACAGACGAGGAGGCTCAGTCCCTCAATAAGCTGTAAAACATCCACTTAATCTCTTCTCTAATGCAGATCTACTACCTGGATTTGTTTGTTTTGAACCCCTGATTTTGATACTTGTGTTTAGAAATGAAAAACAGAGCTTTTAAAAGCTTGATCTTGCTTCTCAAGTCTTGAAAGTGATTGCCTTTTTTTTTTTTCTTTTAAAAAATGGTTTCTTTGTTTGAAGTCAGTTCATTCAAACCCCACCATTACATGTTAAACTACTGTTCTGTAATAGTGACATTGCTTATTCCATTATCTAAAGAAGTAGATCTTTGAATGTTTTTTAATTTAAGTAAAAATCTTTTTTTTTTGGGTAAAATGTTAGAAATTAAAAAATCTTTCCACACCTAGTTGCTTGATTTCTTACCTATTTTGTTTTTGATGGTTTCCAAATGTTTAAAAAGTTGGTTTCTTTAACTGATCTTTATAGGAAGAACTGCTCAGGTCAGGTTAGAAAGTGATCTGTAATAGCGACATTGTTTTATCTCACTTAATCTAATGAAGAGATCTTTGAATGTGTTTAAATTAAGAAAGTAAAAAATCTTTCCACACCTAGTTGCTTCATTTCTTACCTATTTTGTTTTTGATGGTTTCATACTTTTTATTCCTTATAGGAAGAACTGCTCAGGTTACAAGTTAAAAGAGATGACTGGCAGTGGCATCTTTACTAATGAGCCCAAAGGCGTCTCTGAATCCGATTCTACTACAGGACTTCGTTACTATCAAGTAACACTTCACTTTTTATCATTATCTTTCTCAACAGATTTATGAAAGAAAGGAAAAGATTTGTTTCATGTAATGTAACTGTGAGTTTTTTTTTTTTTTTTGCAGCAAACTCTGAACGGAGTGAGTCAGATATCTTTCAGCGCCGACGGTAATGTCTCCCCGAAGAAACCAACCACTTTAACCGAGGTTGCAAAGCAGAGAGAGCTGAGCGGAAACTTGCTAACCGAGGCGGACCTAAAGAGCAAGAAGCAGATATCGAGCGCTAAGATCGAAGAGATAAGCGGTCACAACATCTTCGGACCTCCAACTGAGATCCAGCCTCCTCGATCCTTGGCCGCTGCTCAGCAAGAAGCTAGACGAGGTAACAGAGACATGGGAGAGCCTGCTCCAAGGAACCTTCGCACCTCTGTTAAAGTTTCCAATGTAAGTAATCTATCGACGTATCTTCTTGGCTGAAGATGTATTTCATAATTTTTTTTTTCATACAGCCTGCGGGAGGACAGAGCAACATACTGTTTAGTGAAGAGCCTGAAGTGAAGACGTCGAAGAAGATACATGACCAGAAGTTTCAGGAGCTCACGGGCAATGGTATTTTCAAAGGAGATGAGTCTCCTGGGACTGGAGACAAGCAGCTGAGCTCAGCTAAGCTCAGGGAGATGAGCGGGAACAATATATTTGCAGACGGGAAGTCAGAGTCCCGAGACTACTTTGGAGGTGTGAGGAAGCCTCCAGGCGGTGAGAGCAGCATCTCTTTGGTCTAAAAAACTCTGTGGCAGTTTGGTAATAAAATCAAAGCTTCTCAACGTTTAATGTTCTCTTTAGAATCTAGTTTTCTTAGATGGTGTCGAAAACGCTTTGAGCTTAATCTTTGTATGGATTTGTTGTCTTCGACTTTAACCGTTTGGTGTTGTCTCTGTTTGGAGTTTGTTAACTTATTCTCTATATAACCTGATCTTTAATAGACGCTTGTGTCTGCATCTTTTGCTTTCCTTAATAGGAAAAAATGAGTATGGTTACTTAATAGTCGATACCAAAAAATGAAAAAAAAAAAAACAATAAGAATCGACTTCACTGGGGATCGAACCCAGAATCTCTGGTTTCGTAGACCAGCGCCTTATCCATTGGGCCATGAAGTCTTTTGTTAATTCTGATAACTAGAATTTATAACTCTAAAACGATTATATAACAGAAATGTTAAAAGTCAAATACTATGATATAAAAAACAGAACAGCATGAAGCGTGAGGTCTACTTGTGTTCGTCACCTTCACTCTAACCTCACCCCAACAATGTCTACCGAATAATTTTTTCTTATTTAGTTAAAGCTTGTCTCAGAAAAACATTTTGAGAGGGAATATTGAATTTGGATAAGATATTCAAGAGAGAAAAATAATGAGGCAAGAGTGGTGATCTTCTTCTTTTTAAGAAAGAGAAGTGACTCATTTTATAGTGGTGTACATATTTTGTCAACAGGGAGGAGGATCCTTCCTTTGGAAAGAATCTGAAAATTTTAAATCTTGTTCCCACTCCTTAAAAATAGAATTAAAGTTTAAAAGGAGGCTCATCAGATCATGAGTAAACACATATATATGAGAAGCAAAGCAGTGCACTCCGTCCAAAGATCTGCTCCTCCTCCTCCTCTTCAGGTCCCCAAAGTTTTCATCTCTTTTTTCTCTTTCTTTTTGTCTTGTTGTTGTGTTGACTCAGTCCAGGTTCTTGGTCCATCTTCCTTCTTGAGGCTCGATTACTGTTAATGAGTTTCTTTTGGCTTTGATTGTGAAATAATTGCTTAGTTTCTTTGAGAACAGTGGGAGTGTTTCTAGTTTTGTGTGAGCTCCTTTCTATTTTCCTGATTCACTCTTTTTTTTTGGTCAATTTACTTTAAAAACTAGGATGAGTCAAAGAGAAATCAACTAGATTGTGTAACTGAAGAGAAGCCTAAGGAGAAGGAGAGCTTCTTCTTGTCTTGGTATAAACACCATTTGAAGAACTTTTTTCACGCTGTTAAGTTTCCCAAGGAGCGAAAGGGAACTTCTGTTGTGAATCCTGATGATGGTGAAGAAGAAAATGAATATGATGCTGGCCTGGAGAAGAAGCCCATGCAGAATAAAGAGGAACCAACAATAGTAGTACAAGCAGTTACTCTACCTGAAATTTCAGATCCCTCTTTACTGTTAAAAGAGCAGTCGAGACGTTCCCTTTATACTTCACTTCCTGCTCTTGTTCAGGGCAGGAAATGGGTATTGCTCTACAGGTGAGAGAACACACACATCCATAGTTTGATTTTCTAGTTCTATCGCTGTGATGTGTGTGTGATCATTTGTTTTTATTATCAGTACATGGAGGCACGGTATATCACTGTCAACGCTATACAGGAAAAGCCAACTCTGGCCTGGTCTCAGTTTACTGGTAAACTAAAACTCAAAAATGTTTGGTTCCATACCTTTTTTATGGAGAGATCTATGGCAAACCAACGTTGTTTTAGGTTGTCGGAGACAAAAAGGGTTCGGTATTTGGTGGTCTTGTCGAGGCACCTTTGATTCCAACTGATTATAAGTATCAGGTTTGGTTCCATAGATCCAAAATCTTTATCAGAACTTTCTTTCTTTCTTTTAAATTTAGTAGTAATTGACATTCTTTTTTTTTTTGTGTCAGGGAACCAACAATACATTTGTTTTCACTGATAAGTCTGGACAACCCACAGTATACCATCCCACAGGTATTGTTATTACCTAGCAACATAGAGCTTGTTGGAGTCTTTTTTTTTTTCTTTCTTATACACTTTTTAAATAATGGTTTTTGCACTTTGAGCAGGTGCAAATCGGTTTTACACGTTATGCTCAAAGGACTTCCTAGCTCTCGGCGGTGGTGGACGGTTTGCTCTCTATCTAGACAGTGAGCTGTAAGATTTTTTTTTCCTATCAAAACTCTTAGAAATCATATTGCAATTATATCAAAAAAAAAAAAAATCATATTGCAACAAAGAACAAAAACCAATGCTCCTTTCAATTCATTGTGTTGTAATAATAGGCTACACGGATCAAGTGCTTGCTCAGAGACATACGGGAACTCTTGTCTTGCAAACTCTCAGGACTTTGATGTTAAGGAAGTGGAGGTAAGTTTACTTTAACCCTGCTTTAAATTTCAGTTTTCTTTCTTTTTGTTTCAGCCTTTTTACTGAACCACCATTGATATTTGCAGTTATGGGGATTTGTGTATGGCTCAAAGTATGATGAGGTTCTATCTCTCAGCAGGAAAACCGAGACTATTTGCAGGTGGTCATGATCCTCCTGGCGAATATTATTAAATGGAAGTAACAAGTGCAGTTTTCTTTATCTTATAAGTGGTTTAATCACATCCCAAATACACACTCATTCGTAACTCTGAAATCTTTTGATTGTTGTAATGATACTGAAATTATCAAACATAAAACTCAATTTTGAATATTTTTTTGAAAAGGAGAGACAACACATCTTTCAGTTCTTGATATTGTAGTAAAAAACCATTCATCCAAAACAATAGACTTCGTGTTATAGAAGTTAAGTAGCCGAGCTGTGATTGTAGCTAATTACTACAAGATAAGAATACAACATTAACATTACTACACCGTTTACAATACAAAAGAGGACCTCCCTTTATAAGAAAAATCATTTCAAAATATTCAGCATGATCATTATTCATGACCACCTGCACATACTGTATTGCTGAGAGCTAGCAGTTAGAGCATGATTATTGGGAGTTCTTAGGGTGGAGTTCTTATCGGAATATAAGAAGAGCCAGTTCTTAGTTTTTTTAGTTAAAAGTTAAGAAACGAATTTTTATATTCTGTTAAAAGCCTCCACCCTAATAACCCGCGATAATGATGCTCCAACTCTACCTCCACTTGCTTAACATCAAAAATTCTGAAAGTTTGTTTACCCATTAAGATTTCACTCGGCCCGTTAACCTTTATCGGCCCATTAATTTATATGTAAAGAGGATTTTAGAGAAGCAGCGAAAACCCTCTCTCTTCATTTTAACACTCTCCGAGAAGGAAGAAACTTCGATTCTCAAAATGGGGAGTCGATTGGGAAGACGAGTGGTTCATTTCGCGAACCTTCCGATCAAGCTTCTGATGCCCACGAAGCTGACGAACATTCACGAGTTCGCTCTGAAAACGATCCCATCCGCGACCAAGATCGAGATCAAGCGAGTCCTCGAGTCTCTATACGGGTTCGAGGTCGAGAAGGTGAACACTTTAAACATGGACGGGAAGAAGAAGAAGCGCGGCGGGTTGCTGATAGCGAAGGCGGACTACAAGAAGGCTTACGTCACGCTCAAAAACCCTTTGTCGATTTCCAGGGATCTGTTCCCGGTGAAGTTTATCGAGGAAGATAGGAAGAGTAAAGTGAAAGGATCTAGCTTTGTGGAGGAGGAGGATGATAAGAAGAGTCACTGGCTTGATCAGAAGGAGAAGAGGGAGATCGGTGGTTATGGTAATGGTAAAGGTCGTCGCGGCGGCGGTGAAAGGTCTGCTTCGCCGGCGAAAGGTGTTGCTTCTGCTGCTGCGGGGGCTAAGTTTCCATGGAGCAGCATGAGATTTGGCGGCAAGTAAGGGTTTTTTCGTTAGTCCTCAGTTAAGGTTTATTACCTTGGGGTTTGTGTTTCTTTTTTAGCTGTCGGAATATGGATTTTGTTTCTGTTTCTTTTCGTGAAGTTTCTGTCTTAATAAGAGACGAGCTTGATCGTGAATCTGAATCTTATAAGCTCTCATAGTTTTTTGTGACTTTTGGCAAATAAATTCTTCAATTGCAATCAGCAAGAGAACTACTAATCTTTGTGTATTATGACTTTGTGCAATTGAGTTTTATGTTAGAATGTAAAAAAGGTCAACATTTCAGTTCTGTTAGCCATTGGTGTCTTCTCTGATCTTTTCAAAAGCTCCCTACTAGTTTAGTGGTTCGTTTTAAATTTAGGAGTAAACTAAAAACATCCTAAAACAAGGTAAACAAAAGGTTGGGAAACGTATGCAATTGATGCACTCGCAAGTGTTATTCACAGAGAGAGAGAGTGTGTTGACTCTTATCAACATTATGAAGCTAGGAACAGAAGACGAGTTTTGGTAGAAAGAGATTCAAAACAGAGACAAAGAAGAAGAAGAAAGGAGGCCAGTGTTACAGTTTTGACTACATATGATTGAAGCTGTTGTCTCCGCTTTGCCTCACTCTTAGTGTCAGGTAGATCAATACCAATGGTAATGGTAAAGGTCGTCGCGGCGGCGGTGAAAGGTCGACTTCGCCGGCGAGAGCTGCTGCTTCTGCGGCGGGGGCGAAGTTTCCGTGGAGCAATATGAAATTTGGTGGCAAGTAAGGTCTTTTTTTGCTATGGTTTATGACCAAATTACTATCTGGGGTTTGTGTTTCTGTTGCTTGCTTGAAGTTTCTGTCTTAAAAAGAGACAAGGTTGATCGTGAATCATATAAGCTCTCAAAGTTTATCAGACAGACTTTGGCAAATAAACTATTATGGAAACAAATTAAGGGTAATGAACGGTATGATGATGGCAGTGTGATTTTTACTCATTAATCATTCATACATTATTATTATAAATATTACAAACTATTAGAATGCGATTGATGCAACACGAAGCAAACACCACAGTTCTTTTAGAGGTTGATAGTAGCCGAGGAACAGGAGTGAATATGTTATGATTAAGCGCGGTGATCGCATCCGACCACTCAATCGCTCCCCATATCTCACCTTCTTCCTCGCGTCTCTTCAACGAAATTTCCGCACACCAAACATCTCCTCTGCGGCTAACCCAAAAGACAACGATGTTCGCACCAAAACTGCTCAGCCCCCTGACACTGAGACGCTTCCTGAACCGAGAGGACCCAGAGAAAACCCTCTGTAGACCCTTCACTTTCTTCCACTCCAATTCCTCCGACTCGCGCCAAAACACATTCCCAACCTCATCGCAACCGTACAACAAATTCTTTACCACTCAATACTTCTCTTCTTTCTCCCCCATTCACCTTCACGCGGCGAGTACTGGAGCGAGCATCCTCCGCTCCAGAACTCCACGGCGTGAAGCTTCTCATCCATCACCAGCGTGTCGCGGATAACGTTATCACCTTCGTTCCGATCCTGCATGGGCGCTAACGTCTCCCAAGTGTTCGTCTTCGGGTCGAACACCTCTGCCCAGTTGGAGGAAACAACCTCCTCGCCCACGACTCCAGCGGCCGCTGCAGCACGACCAACAGCCATGGGAGGGAGTTCACGCCACGTGTTATTACGACAGTCCAGTAGCAATACATCGGGCGTGCGAACATCGGTGTTTTTGAACCCGCCGATTACATAAATCCCCCAATCCAACGCCACGAAAGAGGAGAAAGTTTGGGGCTGAGAGGGGAAAGAAGGTATGGGGATGAGGGTGGTGGTGGCTGTTTGGATCTTTTCACGGCGGAGTATAAACCAGCTTGGGGTTGATTTAGGCACACGTAGAGGAACTCCTCGGTACGACCTAAGAGAGATCGAGCCTTTGTATAGCTCAGGCGATGCCACCAGAGTGCCAATCCTCTTGGAGACGAGAAACAGAGCAGCGTGGTCAGATCTCGAGACGAGAGCCAGGCAGCTCACAGCCAAATCATCTGGCAACGACTGAAACGTTTCCTCGTCGTTTGTTTGTAAGAAAGAAATGTGTTTAATCAAAAAGGTGATGATGATGATAGGAAGATGAATTTTGTAAAGTTTTTAAAATATATATAGGAAATAAACAACACTAGTAAGCCCACTAAGTAATTACTAGGCCCATCTTTTAGCGTATTTAGAAGAATTATTTTCATTTTACTACTTTGTTCAATTAGCTATTAGACTCTTTTGCAAGTGTTCTTCACAGAGTAAGTCTTTATCAACATTATGGAAACTTGCAACAGAAGACCAGTTTTTCTTACAAGAGATTCAAAACAGAGACAGCTAAGAAGAAGAAGAAGAAAGGAGGACAAAAGAGCTGTTCCACAGTTTTGGCTACATATGATTGAAGCTGTTGTCTCCGCTTTGCCTCACTCTCAGTGTCAAGTAGATCAATATCAACGTTCCCACACTTGATCTGCAAATCACAGTGAATTCATATCAATATATTGATTAATTACACGCGGTAGAGTTGGTATGCTTACAAGATGGAGAACAGGATGACGATTTTCCTAGAATCAAATGAAGCGGCACGCTTGTATCTTCTCCACCTGTTGGCTGGTGCATCATGGCATCTCTCTGAGATAGCTTTATCTGCAACAGAATAGTCTCAAGATTAGACAAAATCTAAAAACTAAGCAACTTTACTGGAAACATTTTTTGATCTTTACCAGTGGTCATGCTTGCTTGTCTCTGCAATACCTTCTGCATATGCTGTATAAAAAGACATTAAGAGTAAGGCCTTTCGATATCATCTTTCCATATGGACCAAGCAAGATAGTATAAAACTTACTACACTCTCGGACTTGACATTTCCAACGACTCCTCCGTCATGGGCCTCACCACCGTTCCCTTTCTCGACGTTAATGTCCACGACGCAATACTGGTAGGAATCAGTGCCTCCCAGAAGAACATTGATCCGGTTCTGAGTCTTCTGACAGTTGAGTTGCGCGTCGATGAACATCTGGTTTTTAGAAGGAAGCAGAGCCTTGACGAAGCTCAAGAGAGTAAACTGAGAGGAGGTACATTGCGGCGGGACAGTATTGCCTTCGTCAGGTAAGACGGAGATAGTACACACGTCTTGGACCTAATACAAAATGAATGACTTAAGCAAACACTTTTTATCATATAACACACACAATGAAAATATGAGCTCACTAGTGGACGGTCTTCTCTCAAAGGGAAAGCAGTTTCTTCCTCCTCCTCAGGAGACACATCTGCATCGCACACAAAAAAAAAAAAAAAAGGAGAAAGGTCATTTCACTCATTACTATACTTTTTTTTTTTGCAATCTAAAGAAGATGTAATCCTTTAAGCTTTTTTTTTTTTTTTTACCTATGACGGTATCGGTGAGGCTAGGCTTAGGAGGAGACTTGAAGCTTGGATACTTGAGAGGTGCGTTCCCATCTGCAGCACTTGCGAATTGCTGCTTCCTCTAACAGCCACAACAAATGCACGAAGATTGAAAGAATCAATGAGAAACCAAAACGAATCGAATCTGAAGAGCCATGACATGATGACTCTCATTGTTCTTAATCGAAGATTCGATTTCTAAAAAGAGGTAATATTAACTAACCCCTTCGCCAGTGGAGGCCATCGCAGAGAGTATCGGGGAAGCGGTTTTCAAGACAAGAGTAAATTCAGAAACAATGCATGTAAAGAAGCTTCCTGAAAGTTCAGAGCAACGCTCTACTCCTACTCCTGCTCACATGGCCCGGGGCGTGATTCGCCTGTGAATGCCCCTTTTCTTTTCTTTTCATTTCATTTCATTTCATCTGATTGCGACTTCAACAAAGACACAACAAACTTACCATTCCTAATCCTCCTTCCCCTTTATTAATTACCCAAACTACCCCCTTTCGTTCATGGGCAAATATTATTATTATTATTATTATTTAACTAAACTTGATTAGTGATTTCATTTATTTGTATTATTATTGCCATTTTTATTTATATACTACTACTAAGTAGTACCATGGTGTATATTTAATGGGATCAACAACATAATGCCATATATTTATTTACTCTGACAAGTCAATGCATGTCTGCTTATTCTTGTACCTTGTGTGATAAAAGAATGCTCCTACCTCCTACTAGTGGTAGTATACATTCATGATTTATATTCTACTATTTATGAGCTGTCCATGACATCTACCTTTTTTTTTTTTGTAATCATTTTATACAGTTTTGGGAAACAATATGTTCAATGGTATTCAAGAAACTGAGAGACATTAACCTACCATGTCAAATCTCACCCCATCTCCATTTATGCATTTCTTCTTTTGTTTTTCTTTTGCTGAAATGTAAATTAAAATCATATGCATTCAATTCCCATGCCCCATTGCTAGCATTTTTAAATTTAGTCTTAAGTAGTTAAACATAGAAATATATAAGGTTTTCTTTATTTTGTTAAATTAATATATGCAATGATTTTGAATGAGTTCTTATAACTCTTTGAATCTTTCAAAAGTCTGGAAAAATCGCAATGTGAAAATATTAATGTTTGTAGAGAAACATAACGAAAAGGACATCGCTCACGGGTGATGCTATTTGCATGCACACTTCTTTTCTCATCTTCTCCCGTGAGTGAGCTCTCTATCTCTCTTGAGTTTATGTCTCTATTTTTCTAGGGATTATTTATTTGTTTGTATTTTTGTTTTTAACTTTTACTCTCACGACAAAGCTTTTCTATCGCGGGGCCTACTTTCATTTTCAACCCAATCAATCTCATAACGGGCTGTAAACAGACTTTAGATCCAATCACACCAACAACTACACGACCAACATTTTATATATATATATATTATTTTCACACATTTCATCTGAAACCTAAACAACATTCATATATAACTGGAAAACATAATATGTAACTCAAGTAAATTCAACATAATGTATATTATTATTCCTGGATTATTTGCCAGTAAACTGTACATGGCCTTTCAAAGTTTACAGGTTTCAGTTTAAATAAAACATTTCCAATTTAAAAACTCACCAAAATATCTTTGGGAGAAAGAGACATAATAGACAAAGTCAAACAAAAAGAGTAACTGTCAAAGGAACTGTTGACTTTTAAGTCCCAAACATATACCATTACTAATAGTTGAGGAACAAACAAAGTCCTTTCCGATGTTTTCCTCTTACTCGGCCTTTACTTGGTTGGTCCAAGGCTCTCATAGAACAAGATGTAACCATGATCAGTGTTGCTCGAGTACTCCTGAGACGATCCAAAGAATGTTTGCACTGCTGATTCTTCAATCATCTCCACGTTCTCATCATCAAAGAAGAGCCAATGGTTATGGCTTTTCACTAGGCTTACGTAATGACCATGGTTCGGTCCGCTTCCCACATGAACCACCACTGCAAAGAGGGAGTACTCGACGTCTGTATAGGGCTCCACCGTGTTGCTCAGTTTTAGCTCCAAAGGAAAGACAACTCGGTAAGATAGCTTCTTGTAACGACCTAGCTGTTCCATGTACTTGAACCGTTTTAGATGGATGACTAAGATGTGTGGTGGCTTCTTGATCTTCATCCTCTTTTGTGCTTCCTGTAAGCTGCAACAGAATAGAACCAGAACAAAAGAGAGCTTAAGAATGGCGTGAGGCTAAGAAGAAACAGCTTGTTACCTGCAGCATTTGTCACAGAAAAACTTGTCTTCAGAGTGAAGAGTCTCTGTGGAGCTGAAGTTTTTCAAACAGCTAGTTATGGAACTGTTCTGTTCGATATCAAGGCTTAGGTCTAGGAACGTTTCGTCTCTTGCTGTCACAGTCTCGCACCGCAGACACCTTGTCTCGTTTGTAAGTATGCCCTGTGTACATATTCGGAATTTAAATTTAGCCCAAAATTGCACAAATTAGTCACACCCACCTTAATAGGAAAAGTGAACCGACCTGAAAAATATTGTGCACCCAGGTAACAACTGGCTCCTTGTGCACGCCATTAGCCAGAGGAGCTTTCGGTCCGTTTGCAATCTTTTCAGGAGACGATGAAGTTTTATGTTCAGTCTTTGTAGCTTTAGCCTCTTTCTCCAGTATGTCAACAACTTCGTTCAGCAAATAGTTGAGGAATTCATGTGCATCCTAACATGACAATAGTAGTAGTGCCAGTTTAATAAAATGTATATTTCCCTTATCACATCTTTTTGAAAAAAAGAAAATTAACGCCTTTAAAAATTGCAAAAAAAGCACCTGGTGCATGTAACTACGGAACAGCTCATTCTGTTTCTTCAACCTCTGCACGAAACGCTTAGGCGCAATAACGCCCGTTTTCTTCTTCTGGGAACTTATCTACCGAATGAAATTCAACGATCACACATCGTTTTCAGAGAAAATGACTATCACAAGAGTAGATACGACACAATAGTTAACACCACACAAACAAAGAATATACAGTCTAATAGATAAGTAACAGCTGCATACTACTAACTAGTGCGGCGTTTGAATACTTGATTTGCTCTATTATTGATGTCAAGTGAGAAATCAAGATATATAATTAAGCATTGATCACATGAGTTAAGAACCAATAACACTAGCATTATTAACCTAACAAAAGGAAGATAAAGGCCAAAATATCGTAAATTACCTGAGAGAATAAGTCAGCTAGGCAAGTCATAAGATTCTCTTCAGCATCAGGGACGCTTTTATTACTGGTATAGTATTCAAGCAATTGTTCACGAAAGGGAACACAAAAATAAAGAGCCTGCACCAACCAAAATAGGGGGAAGAGATTCAACACATAAACAAACTATTGAACTGATTAAAGAAGAACAAGGTTAATCAAGAAAAAAGTCTTTCTCTAGTAGAGAGAAGCCATTCATATAACAACATAGCATACCAACAGAGCAGATACACAAATGTGATTACCTAATGAAGGGTTCCTAATAAAAAAATCCAAACTTTCGAAAGAGCTAATAAGAAACGAGAGAAATCGCAATGCACAGTTACTCAAGCTTAAGCCTTTGAATCGAATCCGATGACTAATCAGGCCAAATTGAACAAAGCCAGAAGGAATCTTCAAAAGGAAAAAGGAGTCGCAGAATCGAAAAGGCGAGTAGGGAGAGACCTGCAAAACGCTGTTGCAGTAGCAAGTGTTGCCGAAATTCTCGAAGCCGAAGTAGCGTTCTCCTTCCGGGAACTGGTCGCCGAGAGCTTTCTCGAGTTTGGACCCCGCCGCCCCCATCAGCCCTTCTACTATCTTCCGTATCACCGTTTTTCCTGATCCTCCCTCAACAAAACTGGCGTGTCCAAATCCTTATCTCTCTGCCTCCTCTGCCTATTGTTCGATTCGATTCGATCGGATAATTCTCCAGGAGCCCTCCCCTCTCTCTCTCTCTCAGTGCGAAAGAGGATCGATTTAATTAAACCAACAATATTTTATTTTATTTATTTATGGGGTTAAAGCGAATCAAAGGAAGAGAGACAATCAAAAAAATATTTGTCAAAATTTGCAGATTGCAGCTCCAAAGTTATGAGGGCCTTGCTTGGGCTCAGGGCCTGGTACTGGTCATCTTAAATCAATAGCTGAGCCTGCGTTAGATTGGGTTACAAATAATTTATGAATAATGGGCCCAATATAAATATCAGCCCAGATGTAGAAACCTCCTAGCAAAGATGGAAACTGCCTGCCTTGACTGTTCACAAGTCAGAACAACTTGTTAAATATTTTTTTCCCAAATAAATATTAGGAGAATTGATGCAAAAACAAGCAATCAAACAAGTACCGCAGTTGTAAAGTGTTGAATCTGATTTTTTTTTTCTTTCAATATTTTGTACAGTTAAACAGATTAATTTGAACGAGAACAAAACTCTAGCAATAAAGTTAGGAGAAATCATGTAAGCATTTTATCAATTAAATAGTATAGCTTTAAAAATCACATGGTTTCTGAATGTGTGTTGGTAGGTTGGTAGATGAGAATAAAAGTCATAATCATTTCCCAAAAGATTGGTCTCCAACAGTGACCCATTCAAACATACCAAAAAGACAGTCTTGTGTATTTAAACTAAAGATATTAAATATGATTTTTTAGAAAAATAATTAGCAAGTTCTAGTAATTAGTTAATTTTGGATAGTTGGTTTGATGAGGGGTTTTTGTGTTGTAATGGAATATGGTCATGTGTTTTTTGTGGAGGACTATATAGTTGGTGACATTTAGACTCCTTCTCACCAGTTTTCTTCCTTCCTTCCTCTTCAAGTCTCTCTTTCACTATATATTTTCAAATAATCGAGTAGCTTTCTTATACATACACTAATCTATATAGTAAGCAGATTTATTTGTACATGATCTTCAATTTCTGTGATTTTTCGTAACAAATTAAATGGAAGGATTAGCTATCAGAGCATCGAGACCGTCCATTTTCTGCTCTCTACCAGGTGTCGGCGGCGATCCTCAGCGACGCCCTCCAAGTGACGGCTTCCTCAATTTTCCGGCGTCATCCAATGCGGCGGATAACACAAAACTAGTCGTGAATTCTGGTTCTTTTCATCCAATCTCCGCCGTCAATGTGTCTACTCAAGCTTCTCTCACCGCAGATTTTCTCGCCCTTTCAGGTACTCTATTCATTTCTCTCGGTTTGGTTCATATAGCAGTTCCTAAGCTGTCTTGTCTGAACATTTCGAATTCTGTTCTGTTTTGGTCAGAAACGAATGTGAAAGAGGAGAGAATCAACGGAGAAAAGAAGGCAGACAACATCGTATGGCACGAGAGTTCCATCTGCCGATGCGACAGACAACAACTTCTTCAACAAAAGGGTTGTGTCATTTGGATCACTGGTCTCAGCGGTTCCGGGAAAAGCACTGTTGCTTGTGCTCTAAGCAAAGCTCTGTTTGAAAGAGGCAAACTCACTTACACGCTTGACGGAGACAATGTACGCCACGGCCTTAACCGGGATCTCACTTTCAAAGCTGAGGATCGTACCGAAAACATACGAAGGATAGGTATAGCCACTTTTTTTTCTACTTTTCAAAATTTACAAATAACTAATCATGGTTTAAGTAGTGACGAATATTGATGAATGATCTTGAACTTTCAGGTGAAGTGGCAAAGCTGTTTGCTGACGTTGGCGTCATTTGTATAGCGAGTTTGATTTCCCCTTACCGAAGAGACAGAGATGAGTGCCGGTCGTTGTTACCCGAAGGAGATTTCGTGGAGGTACGTTAACGTTATTACCTTATTATAGTCTGGTCCGTTGTTATGTTTACTCATATAAATTCACTACGTTATAGTATATTATTGACAAACAAATGTTTTAATTGTTCTAGGTTTTCATGGACGTTCCTCTTTCTGTGTGCGAGTCAAGAGATCCAAAGGGGTTGTATAAACTCGCTCGTGCCGGTAAAATCAAAGGTACTACATGCATCTATTAATTTTCAAAAACATTGACTTTGACTTGTTGACCTTAGAGCATCTCCAACCCATCTCTATAATAAAAATCTCTAAAATAAAAGAAAAAATAGAGACAGTGAGAAAAAATAGCATTCCTCTATTTATAGAGGCAAATATAATATTTTTCTATTATAGAGAAACACATTGGATCAAAACACCATTTCTATTTTTTCTTCTATTTTAGAGATCTCTATTATAGAAATGGGTTGGAGATGGTGTTAGAACCGAAAAACAACAAGGGTCATACGTAACGTAATCCTGTATTGACACATGTACTTGAATTAAAGACTTTTGGTTCTGTGATAACTTTGAGACTATTTAGTGCTGAAATTAATATTTCCCATGGGACGGTCATTGTAAAAACTAAAAACTGTCTCTTATTTACAAAGTAATACTTATTCAAATATTTTTTTCATTAGTCTATATGGGTGTGGTTTTAAATTTCAAAGTAGTATTAAAAGATGTACATGTATAGTCATTGATTTTTCTTAATTCAGGCTTTACTGGAATCGACGACCCTTACGAGGCGCCACTGAATTGCGAGGTTGGTTACGTTTATTCAATGACGTAATTGAAGAATTTTACACGTAAACTTCTACTAATATATATATGTATGTATGTATAATTACAGGTCGTGCTCAAACACACGGGCGACGACTTTTCTTCTTCGCCACGTCAGATGGCTGAAAACATCATCTGTTACTTGCAAAACAAAGGTTACCTTGAGGGTTAAGTCAAGTCCGAAGATAGCAAAGGCAACAAATAAAACCCAAATTTGTCGAATCTAATTAAAGTTTTATAAAATGTTACATGATTGCTTGCTCTATCTGGTTTACTCAAAAGCCTGAGACCTGACTTCCTCTCGCTTCAATTCATCGTACTATCATTTGTTTCTCCAATTCTGTTAATTAATCTCGGAACCCGGATGAAGGTTCAAATAAAAAAAATAAAAAAATATACACATCTATATTTAATTTCTAATTAGCCTATAGTTAGTTGATAATATTTTTCGTTTAATGTTATCGACTGTTTGTATAATTGATATCAATAAAATGGACTTTAGTTTATCTTAGATTACTAATTAACTTATGTATTTGATTTGAACTCAACCCGTGTGGATACAACCAGAGTCAGACTAATCTTATGTGAATATAGATCTGTCGAGAAAACCTGTTTATTGTATTTTAACGTGGTACACAAATATAGGTTTTTTGGTTTTGTACATTATATATTATTTACTTAAAAAATCTGCAGAATAAATGGTCAAAACGATATCAGATTAAAATTTGAATTTTCTTAATTCTGAAAGTGTCTTAATTCTATGTGTACCGCGGTATGTCTTTTAAGATTAGGAAAACTATATTTATTAGGGATAAATATGTTTTTCTAAATGAAAAATGAATATTATGTGTTTGAAGATAATATAAAACGAATCTAAAAATTATAAATTATTTATCATTTATATATTAATATAAACCCCCTAAATGGGTATTTATCTCAGTAACGTTAATCACGTTAGTTCATAACACATATAAACTTGAAAAAAGGAAAAATAAACAATTCTGGTATTTCTTATATATGAAATGGAATGGGGGTAGTACTTTGCAAAGTGTATATATATATACGAAGTCAGTTAATGTGACAAACTCACTGTTTTGTGAATATGATCTTTGCGGAACGTAAATATGATCATTAAGAATTTTTCCACTCAAATCAACCATTCATCTTCTAAATAATTACACTACAGCTATATATTATTTGGAACTAGCATATTAGATCGATGACCATGAATTTGGTTTCAGTGAACGACGTGAACTATCTTGGTTTTCAGCGTCACGTGATTCGAATGCGAATCTTGTAGGGATAGAGTAACGACATGAATATTACCAAACAACGATGAGTAAAAGTGTAATGACCCACCTCCACTATCCCCACTATCTCCACCATCTCCACCATCCCC
>NC_027748.1:473704-493816 GCF_000695525.1 Brassica oleracea var. oleracea
TCATTGCTTGTTTAGTTTTAGGTTCTTTGCATAAACCGGAACTAGGGGGTTAGAGGATTCAACATTGATTGTTTCACTTAATGTAAATTCTTAGCTAGGATTGTTTTTGTTTGGAGACGGATACAGAGTCGGACTGCTGTATGCCGGATTGTATGGAGGTCACAGCCAACTTTAGTCGACCGGTTGAGCTGTAGACTGGAAGTGTCGATAAATCGTCTACGGGCGTGTGTTACCGAGCACTTTTTCGGTGTGTGTATGAACCGAGCACCTTTTCGGTAGTGTTTTGGCCTGTTAGTGGGCGGCGAGTGTGCACCTCGCTAGGACCATTGTTTGTTGCTTGAGTACTTTAGGTACTGTGTTTGACATGCATTAGAATTAAATTATATTTATTCGGAGTGCTATGTCCGGGTCCATGGACTTCGGGGTAGCATCCCATACCTCGCTGAGCGATTCCCCTGTCGCTCACCCCTCATTCTTTCCCCCTTTTAGGTGAGACCGATGAGCAGGAGTGATTATCGGACCGGTGCTATTGGGCTTTTGGGCTTCTATCGCTTTTACCGCTTTTATCTTTATCGGGCCTTTAGGCCTTTGGACTTTTATCGTCTATGTTATTCCTATTTCAGACTTTCGGTTTATATCGTATTTTATATTTCGGATGTTATCGATGTTGGGCTTTTTTTGGCCTTTTGTTACCGTATTGACTTTTATATTATATGAAGATTATTATTATTTGAGTTGTATTATTATTTTATTTCCGCTTTTATCAATTTATTATATTTTGAAAGTGGCGGGTGTCACAAAAAGTGATTAGAAGTTTTTTAGGTTTAAAAAAAATTATGGTGCAATTGGAGAAATTTGACAGGTGAAGTTTGACGGATGGCGCACGTTTTTTTAATATCTGCATGCATATATGTTCTCACAAATATGAAATAACTACATTGGTTGTTGGGAAGGACATGGGGGAAACAATCCACGTGATTTAGGTTGAATATTAACTTTTTTGCCCATCAATATGATTTTTTTTGTCATCTAGTATTTTATTAAAGTAATAAAGCCTAACACTTATATCAAACATAAAGGCCAAACATATCTCAAACCAGAAAAACATTCAAATTAACCAGGCTTAAAGTCCATACATGAGACAATGAGGAAGATACCAGCTCCTCCCACCACGTGAAACACCCATCAGACTGGAAGGCATGAGCATCATCTGGAGACAGAGAGCATACATGCCGGATCTTCGCCATTAGCGAAGCCAAACTGGAGAAGAAAGATTGAATCCAAGGCTCTAAAATCAGAACAAGAAGCGATAGCTCATAGGACAGCAAGAATCATAGAACCGCCAAAGTTAGAATAAAACCGGTGATACGCCAGCGAAGACGGTGTAAAGGAATCACCTCTTCCTGGAGACAAAAGCCGGCGAAAATGGTGTTATGTGAACCACTTTTTCCCAGAAACAACAGCCCCAGCCATGGGAAGACAAAAGCCGGCGAAAATGGTATTATGTGAACCACCTTTTCCCAGAAACAACAGCTCCAACCATGGGGAGACACAATCCGAAACCAGAAAGAAATCTGGTAAGGACACAACACTACAAAAGAGGAGCTCCTTCGAATGGCCAGAACCTAAGAAAGAGATTAGCAATACAGACCAAAACGTCAACCACAAACGACTCAAACGATAACGATTTGACCAAATCTGATGGAAGAATTAACAACTCACATCAGAGACGACATCAACCAGCAACCGTACACCAGAAAAAATACAGATTTGGTCAAATCAATCAAGCGAGCCTCCGCAGCGACGAAGAAATCAAACCACACCACATCTTAGAGACTACTGAAGGATCTTCTCAACACCTAAAGAATTACACTTTTGACACAAGCAGATAGCTACAACTGAGATAGAAAAAAGGAAAAAAAAAACAGATACAAGACGGATCTTAAAATAACCACACTGAGAAGATTTACAAACATAAAAGCACAGCTCCGACGCTACGGAAGCCGCCGGAGCTGCAAATCTGAAAGCCTGAAAGTTTTTGGAGAAGAGAGAAGATGGAGCGTTTTGCCCATCAATATGATTAAACATATATATTTATATATTAATCATACAAACTGATAATTCAATTAGTTATATTCATCCAATTGGATATAGTGGTGCTCTCCCGAAAAAAAATATTATCTGAATATTGGATTGAATCTTAGAGCTTCATTAGTGGTTAGAAAAGTAACTCATAAAAATAATAATAATAGACTAAATTAACTAATTGTTATTTAAATAGAACAAAAAAACCCAAACTAATAGTAATGTGACACATGCAGAAAAGGCCCTTACATTTGAGAGAATCGATTCGTCCTAAAGAATCGTTTCTATCTTAACTCTCCACCTTTTTGATTCTTTCTCCTAGTTTACTATTTATTTTAATGTATAAATTGCTAGAGACTTTCAAGAGAGACCTTTGCTGCGGGTGTTCTTATAAATTTTAACACTCAGAACCCCACTTGAGTTTTTATTAAACCAATATTTTAATGTTTTATAAATAATTAAATTATATTTTACTTAAAAACAAAACAATAAAAAAAAATATGTGGCATTTGCGAATCATGTGGATCTTTCAAAAATTATCTGTTGAGAACTTTTTTCAGTTTCTTTTTTCTATTTTTTAAAATAATCTGTAGAAATTCTACTAAAACTCTTTGCGCTCTAACTTATTTATGGAAATAATTCAGCAAACCCTAAGAAATTCTGGCTCGGGTCCTATTTACAATTATACACCAAAATCTTGGAAAACAATAAAACATTTCGACAAGCGTTCATGCTCGAGAATAATAAAATACAGTAGAATCTTTTCCAGATTTTGATATATATATATATATATATATATGTGCCAAAATTGACTACAACTCAGACCTGTTAGAAATATATAAAAAATGTTTTCTAGAGTCTACATTATGTTTTTTTAAAGAGTCTACATTATGTTTGTTGATTCAATATAGTGACACGACCTTCAACAATATTGAACTGGTCTTACTCAAAATATATTGATTTCATTCAATTAATGATGTGAAGAAATGCTTGAAAGCATCTTTGCATAATTTTGATACTTGATTTACAAAAGGAAAAATATTGTTATTGAAAGGTGTGATGCCTAAAAAATAGATTCTTAAAAGAAGTTTTGGATTTTGTTGTTGATAATGCAATTGATAATGCAAATTTTCTGGCTATGAAAGAATCAGGTTTCGTAAAAAAAAAAAATCAGCTGGGTACGTATTAGTATCATAGACCACGTGTTTAACACTAGAAAACTAAGGTACGTTCCTAAGATCATCTTTATCCGGGGTTACTAGATGGTTTTTTAGCGTGTGGGTCCCGCGTAGGACCCACTTTTTTTAAAGAAACCGGTTACAAAAACTACTAAATAGTAATCGGTTCTTAAGGGTTTTTTACACTGTTCGCGGGCTCCACTAACACGTGACGGCTCACGATTGATTCGTTTTTTTTTTTTTAATTTGAAAAAGTAAAAAAAAAAAAAATTAAGAAATCCTATTTGGGGTTTTAAGGATAATGATGCTCTAACAAAGGTTATTTTTTTGGGGGTGGGGGTGTAAAGTTACTGACAAAGTTTTTTTTTTTTGTTAAGAGCTACAAACTTTAAATTGTTATTGCATTTGTACTATTAAATTGCTAGTAAACCAATCTCTTTTATGTCGTTTAGAGTTTAAACTCTAGTTACCCTTTTCCGCCGAAAAAATCTTCGCATCAACAGTGGTGTTCTCAGAGCACTTCCAATAGTAAGAGCATGATTAATAGGCATTTTTAAGGTGGAATTCTTAAAAGAATATAAGAAACTGTCTCTTAACTTTTAATTAAAAAAGTTAAGAACCAGATCTTAAATATCTTTCCGCTAAGAACCACCCATTATGATTCTCTAAGAGATCATGGAAGTTTCTCAAAAAAATAATTAATATTATAATTATTCATTTATGTTTTATTTTCTTAAAACTAGTTAAAGCAGCTTACTCTCTTTAATAGAATGATATGTGTTCTTTGAGTATGCTAAATAGTTTTTTAAAACCTCTATTTTAAGAATTTTTTTCCATTCTCTCTTCTAATTTGTTTTTTTCTTGAAATGTTTAGAATTTCTCCTAATACTATGGTTGGAGGTGCTCTTACTATTTTTCGACAATTTCTGAAAAATTATTGTAAGAATATTAATAGTGTACTTTAATTAACTGAGAAGAATAACTCTAGGTAACAGAAAAAAAAAACATTCTACTTTCCAAAATTACCATAAATTTAAGGAAATATTTCATACATGGTTATGAAACACAGTAGGGCCAGTCATTCAGATTCGACATGTGCGTATATATGTAAGAACTAAGAAGTGAACATTTTATTAGAAGAACTTACGATTTATTTTAATTATTTGGATATCTATCACTCTACACATGCATGTCAGTATTTAGGTCACGCATTAAATCATGGTTACCTGGAGTGACTCATGCATGCACTGACTATAGTCATGAGTAAAATAGTATTCTCTAACTCTTATGTTAACTGATCGATCTTATTACCACAATACCACCTTGTGATTTTAAAGTCTATTTGAGAGTCCGATCTCTCTACAAATATACACTTGGATTCATGCACGCAATAACATATCGTGGATAGCCAAAATGATTTCATTTGTTAAAGTAACGAGAAAGACAAAAAGTTGCGGTCAATCTATCATAAGATAAAAAGAAAAAAAAAGACTAAAGAGTGACGGTTAGTTTTGAACGACTTCGATTATGCGATTTATACGTCATCATCAAAGACAAGAAAATATTTAAATGGAAGATTATATATATATATATATAAATTATACCATTTTTAAATACTATTAACATTTCAAATTCAACCACATTAATTTCTAGTAATAATTTTGTTAGTAGAAATCAGTGATTGAGCTTTGGATGACATTTTATAATTTTACAACGGATCCCACACAAGAGTCGCTCGTTTTAATTAGGTATGGACTAAAAACTCTTATCTGATATTTCAAGTGTAA
The DNA here is from genome assembly GCF_000695525.1 of Brassica oleracea var. oleracea. Lineage (NCBI taxonomy): Eukaryota > Viridiplantae > Streptophyta > Magnoliopsida > Brassicales > Brassicaceae > Brassica > Brassica oleracea. Next base: position 478,755 of record NC_027748.1, read on the forward strand.
AATAAGTGGCGTCAGTTAGAGCATCTTTATCACTCCGAGAGTCTTTAAAGAAAGGTCCACGAATTTGAAAAAACGGTGTGTTAATGTGGCAGAATAAAAAAGATGTGTTGTGTGGTTTTTGCACTGTTTGTGGACCCCACTGATATGTAGCGGTCCGCGATTAGTGCGCTTTTTAATTTATTTATTTTTAATCCGAAGAAAAAAAATTAAAAAATCTTTAATGAAATTTAGGGATAAAGATGCTCTTACTTGTTACCTGTTGTAAGCTCTCTATTCATCAAATATTGAGTACACGAGTTGACCATACAAATTACGAAATGAGTATTGACTAAGTTAGTAAGCAACTTTGGATCTTCGCATATTTATTGACTCCAATTTTCACGAGGGTTTTTGGCAGGTGAACTCTACCTAAAACAACTCCACAGATAATGGCTTTTTATTATACTTGGCAAATAACTATTCATTCACAATCTATAGAAGGGGAAACAAATCAAATTTACACTATTTCAAATATACATTATCAAGCCCCTTTTTGTCGTTGCCTACATGAACAGAAAAAAATGACACATGTTTGGTAGAACCAAAAAGATACAAAAGGCATTGATAAATGAATGCACCATCTGCTTCTAGGATATACTAATTAACTACAAACTCAGAATTTGTAGTCACAGTTAAATTCTGTTTATGTGCATGTAATCAACATATAATATTGTGCATTGACTGCATTCTTATGTTTTATATATAGGTTTTGGTCCAAAAAATTACTCGAGGTTAAAAATTATAATGCATTATTATATGGAAGACATTATATATCTCAAATGATTCTAACACTATGATATATTAGACATATAGTGTCAAAGTGGTTGATTCTCTTAGATATAAAAACTCTTATCATAGCATAATCAAAATGTTATATATATATATATATAAATACTTAATTAAAGTAAAATAAAGGATGCACAGATGAAATTTCTACACTGTTTTGGATAGTTCTCTGATTTTTTATGTTCGATTTTTTTCAGCCAAGGTATAAATGTTTTCATTCATATATTTTTCTTTATAACATCATTTATAAGTAAGTTTATATATATATCCTGAATTCCTCAAATATATCATAAGTATCATAGAAGAATAATATTTGTCTAAAACTGTATTGGTTGTTCGGCTGATTTTTAAGTGCATATATAACACGAGGAATTTTGGCAGGTCACCAATAAAAACAGTTAGAATATTTAAAAATCCCATCCAAAAAATTATTACCAAACATTCTATTAAAATATAAATATTTTGAAACGTTGGAATCGTCTAAGTTTTCAACAATGGTGGTAGTAATCAAGATGGACCCGACCCACGCTGGCTACGCACACATCGGCTACCAACATTTTCCTCACTCCTTCCTTTTTCTTTCCAACACATGAGGGTATTAAAGTCATTCCACCTAACACAGCGACCAGTAAAACCATATAAATTGGAAGGTGAGGCTCTAATCCATGCAGAGAAAACAATAACACACAACATACTTTGATTCTTCTTCTTTGCTCTCTCTCTCTGTCTCCTCTCTACTCGAAAACATGAACACATTTACCTCAAACTCTTCGGATCTCACTTCCACTACAACGCAAACGTCTCCGTTCAGCAACATGTATCTCCTCACAACGCTCCAGGCCTTTGTGGCTATAACCTTGGTGATGCTTCTCAAGAAAGTCTTCACCACGGATAAAAAGAAATTGTCTCTCCCGCCGGGTCCCACCGGATGGCCGATCATCGGAATGGTCCCAACGATGCTAAAGAGCCGTCCCGTTTTCCGGTGGCTCCACAGCATCATGAAGCAGCTAAACACCGAGATAGCATGCGTGAGGCTAGGAAACACTCACGTGATCACCGTCACATGCCCGAAGATAGCACGTGAGATACTCAAGCAACAAGACGCTCTCTTCGCCTCGAGACCCATGACTTACGCACAGAATGTCCTCTCTAACGGATACAAAACATGCGTGATCACTCCCTTCGGTGAACAATTCAAGAAAATGAGGAAAGTCGTGATGACTGAACTCGTTTGTCCCGCGAGGCACAGGTGGCTTCACCAGAAGAGAGCAGAAGAGAACGATCATTTAACCGCTTGGGTATACAACCTGGTCAAGAACTCGGGCTCGGTCGATTTTCGGTTCGTCACGAGGCATTACTGTGGAAATGCTATCAAGAAGCTTATGTTCGGGACAAGAACGTTCTCTGAAAACACTGCACCGGACGGTGGACCGACCGCTGAGGATATCGAGCATATGGAAGCTATGTTCGAAGCATTAGGGTTTACTTTCTCCTTTTGTATCTCTGATTATCTACCTATGCTCACGGGACTTGATCTTAACGGCCACGAGAAGATCATGAGAGATTCGAGTGCTATTATGGACAAGTATCACGATCCTATCGTCGATGCACGGATCAAGATGTGGAGAGAAGGCAAGAGAACTCAAATCGAGGATTTTCTAGACATTTTTATTTCTATCAAGGATGAACAAGGAAACCCATTGCTTACCGCCGATGAAATTAAACCCACCATTAAGGTAATAATCACGTTACATTTATTTATAAAAATATAAATATAACACAATATTTTTTTTTTGATTTGAAAATGTTTTTTTCTTTGGACAAATAATTTGAAAATGTTAAGAAAAATTAAAACAAAGATTATATGCTAGCTAACACTAGCTATTACTATTCATGTGTTACATGATTAAGAAAATATACTAAAAGAGTCTAAATGTATTTATGAACAATAGGAGCTTGTAATGGCGGCGCCAGACAATCCATCAAACGCCGTAGAATGGGCCATGGCGGAGATGGTGAACAAACCGGAGATTCTCCGCAAAGCAATGGAAGAAATCGACAGAGTTGTCGGAAAAGAAAGACTTGTCCAAGAATCCGACATCCCAAAACTCAACTACGTCAAAGCTATTCTCCGTGAAGCCTTCCGTCTCCATCCCGTCGCTGCCTTTAACCTCCCACACGTGGCACTTTCCGACGCAACCGTCGCCGGATATCACATCCCTAAAGGGAGCCAAGTCCTTCTCAGCCGATATGGGCTGGGTCGTAACCCGAAAGTTTGGGCCGACCCACTGAGCTTTAAACCGGAGAGGCATCTCAACGAATGCTCTGAAGTTACTTTGACGGAGAATGATCTCCGGTTTATCTCGTTTAGTACGGGTAAAAGAGGTTGTGCTGCTCCGGCTTTAGGTACGGCGTTGACCACGATGATGCTCGCGAGACTTCTTCAAGGTTTCACTTGGAAGTTGCCTGAGAATGAGACACGTGTTGAGCTGATGGAGTCCAGTCATGATATGTTTTTGGCTAAACCATTGGTTATGGTCGGTGAGTTGAGACTCCCAGAGCATCTTTACCCGACGGTGAAGTAAGAGTAAGACGACGGCGTATATATTTTATTAAATAACTTCTACCTACTTATGTAATTAACCAGAGAGTTTGGTCGGTTTCTCCGGTTACCAGAAGATAATCGGTTAGTATGTGAACAAACTTGTGCTTGGTTTTGGTTCTTTTCGGTTGGGTACACTTGAATTGTGTGTCCCTTTTCTTATCTTTTAATTTCAATAAATTTTTGTTCTTTTCTATTTCTTGTTTCTTTTTATAATAAGAACCAATTTCTTTAGCAACAAATTTTTTTTATCCGATGATTTGTTAAATAGATCAAGGCCTAACTAGACCCTGTCCTACGTAAAAACAAAAGGCCCAACAAAATGGGCAATAATACAAAACCATTTTAGGCTTATGTACCGTCAAAGAAAAAACTGATAGTTTCCCACCACGTATACGAATGTCCTGCATTCTGAAACACGTGACAAGATGAGAGTCAACCATCTTCCACCGGCGCTATAGAAGAGAGGTGACAGATCTCCGCCGTCAGCGGAGCCGAAGCTGGTGAAGAAAACTCAAACAAACCAGGATAACCCCGGTGAACAACGGCCGTCGACATCAAAGAGGCGCAGGGCCGGGCCTGAAAAATATTGGCCCACAAACAAAAAATTATTTTTGGCCCTTTGATTTCATAAAAACAGTGAAAATATTGAAAAAACGGTTTGGAGATTTGATCCCAGGTCCATTTCCCTACTTAGAGTAAAGTTACCAGTAGAGCTACATGATCTCTTTGTTTATTATTGGCCCTTAAAAGATATATGTTTTTTTCGGGCCCCAAACACATGCTTGATGGGCTTATATTCAGGCCCGGCCCTGAAGAGGCGTGACACTGAGTCAAAAGCCGACAAAATGGAGCTGAGGAAGCCACTGCAACCCAGAGTCAAGAGCCAGCTGTCCATCGTCTAAAGAGAGGCGAAAACGCCGGAGTCGGTCGGTTTCAGAGAACAAAAACGATGATCTTTCTCACTCTCAAAACGATCCCTACCCTCTCTGAAAGATTTTTTAGAGATAAAAAAGGAAGAAAGTTCGAGAGAACTCTCTCTAGGAGAGGAGAGAGAACAATCTCTTTTCCTTTAGCAACAAATTACGTGTGTTATAAATTGCTTTTCCATCCACTAAATTATTTATATACTCCATCCGTTTCATAATACTTGATGTTTTGTAATAGTACACAAAGATTAAAAAAATTACATTTTCCTAGAAAAATATTTTAAAGATATAATTTTAAAATCAGTTAACCAATTATAAAAAAGATTATAAAATCTAATTGGTTGAACAGTTTCCAATAAAGTTAAAGTTAACTTTAAAATCTCAAAACTTTCTTAAAATTTCAAAACTTCATGTAAATTGAAACAAAACAAACCTTCTAAAACATCATCTATATTGAAACGGAGGGAGTATTAAAAAATATAACATATAGTATCACATAAAAATTGAAAATATTACTATTTTATTTTATTTTGAAATTTAGAGAGATGTACTCCATCCATTTCACAATAATATATGTTTTTTTAAAATATATTTCAATTTTTTTTTTTTACTTTTAAGAGCTTTTATATTAAGTAATAATGATAAATTATAACTTCAAAAAATAATTATATTTATTTAATTTTTATTGGTTAAAATTCATGAAAATAGTGAAACATAAAATAATATATTTAATAATCAATTTGTTTTGAACAGGTGTGAAATCCCCGAAACATAATAATTTGAAAAAAAAAACGGAGGTAGTATAAATTAAATTCACCATAGATTCAAATCGAGAAGGCCCCATGCGATGCTAATGTTGAAACGAGCCTGTCTCCTCTTCAAACCCAGACATATTACTGTCCGAACACTCTCTTCTTCTTCCTCCTCAAGCTACATCGATCGCCATATCAGTGCGATTCTCAGTGATCAAATCTCGACTCTAGAATCTCTCCGCAAACACAACGCTCTCATCATCACAGGAGGAAACTCAGACAACATCTTCGTCGCTTCGAAGCTGATTCAATCCTACGCCTCTTTCAAGAAACCTAATCTATCTTCCAAAGTCTTCGACTTGGTCACTCAAAGAGATGTGTTTCTATGGAACTCCATCATCAAAGCGCATTTCTCCAACGGAGATTACCCAAAGGCGCTGTCTTTCTTCTTCTCGATGCTCTTGTCTTCCCAATCGCTTGATCATTTCACCGCTCCGATGGTTGTCTCCGCTTGCGCAGAGCTTACGTGGCACGAGATTGGGTGTTTCGTTCACGGGTTGGTTTCGAAACACGGAGGCTTCGAACGGAACTGCGCGGTGGGAGCTTCCTTTGTGTATTTTTACTCAAAGTGTGGGTTTTTAGAAGATGCGCGTCATGTGTTCGACGAAATGCCTGAGAGAGATGTGTTCGCTTGGACCGCGGTTATAAACGGGCATGTTCAGAATGAAGAGAGCGAGAGAGGTCTTGAGTATCTTCGCAAGATGCATAGTGCTTGTTCTGAATCTGATGATGAGAAGCTGAATGCGAGAACGTTGGAATGTGGGTTCCAAGCTTGTGTGAATTTGGGAGCTTTGAGAGAAGGAAGGTGTCTTCATGGGTTTGCGGTTAAAACCGGTTTAGCTTCTTCGACTTTTTCGTTTTATACAAAATGCGGGAGTCCAGGTGAGGCGTATCTTGCTTTCCGTGAGCTTGGTGATGATCAAGAAGATGTGTTTTCATGGACCTCGATTATAGCTTCGCTGGCGAGATCAGGGAACGTGGAGGGAAGTTTCGGTATGTTTTGGGAGATGCAGAGAAAGGGAATACAGGCGGATGGTGTTGTCGTTAGTTGTTTGATTAATGAGTTAGGTAAGATGATGCTTGTCGCTCAAGGTAAAGCCTTTCACGGGTTTGTCATAAGGCGTTGTTTTTCTTTAGACGGTACAGTTTGCAATTCGTTGCTGTCCATGTACTGCAAATTTGAGCTTCTCTCTGTGGCTGAGAAGCTTTTCTTTAGGATACGTGACGTAGGAGACAAAGAAGCTTGGAATACGATGGTTAAAGGCTACGGTAAAATGAAATGTGAAGTAAAGTGCATCGAGTCGTTTAGAAAGATTCTGAATCTCGGCGTTGAGATTGACTCTGGTAGCTTGGTCTCTGTCATATCTTCGTGTTCACACATAGGAGCCGTGTTACTAGGGAAGTCGTTGCATTGCTATGCTGTCAAGACTAGCTTTGATCTCGCCACTTCAGTGGTGAACTCCCTCATTGATTTGTATGGAAAGATGGGAGATTTGACTGTCGCTTGGAGGATGTTTAGTGAAGCGGATAAGAGCAGCGTTGTAACTTGGAACGCAATGATTGCGTCTTATGTTCACTGTGAGCGATCCGACAAGGCCATTGCGTTGTTCGATAGAATGATCTCTGAGAATTTCAAACCGAGCTCAATAACTTTGGTGACTGTGCTAATGGCTTGTGCCAATACTGGATCTCTGGAGAGAGGGCAAAAGATTCATCGGTACATCACTGAAACAGAGCACGACATGAATCTTTCTCTCACAACTGCTCTGATCGACATGTACGCTAAGTCCGGACAGCTTGAGAAGTCACGACAGCTGTTTAACAATGCAGATCAAAAGGATACTGTTTGTTGGAATGTAATGATCTCAGGCTATGGAATGCATGGAGACGTAGAATCGGCTATAGAGCTTTTTGAGCAGATGGAAGAGTCTGATGATGTTGAACCAACCGGGCCTACGTTTCTCGCACTTCTATCAGCTTGCACGCACGCAGGTTTAGTCGAACAAGGCAAAAGCCTGTTCCTGAAGATGCAAGAGTACAACGTGAAACCAAGCTTGAAGCATTACTCGTGTCTAGTGGATCTTCTTTCCCGGTCTGGTAATCTGGAGGAAGCTGAAGCCACAGTCATGTCAATGCCGTTCTCACCAGATGGGGCTATATGGGGAACTATGTTGAGCTCATGCATGAGTCAAGAGGAATATGAGATGGGGATAAGAATGGCAGGGCTTGCGGTTGGTAGTGATCCGGGGAACGATGGGTATTATATAATGCTTGCGAACATGTACAGCGCTGCAGGTAATTGGGAAGAAGCGGAGAGGGCAAGAGAGATGATGAAGGAAAGTGGAGTTGGGAAGAAAGCTGGCCATAGTGTAGTCTATTAGTAATCTTTTAAAACAAAATGCGAATTATCATCCTGTAATTGCCGGATCTTTCACATTTACTGTACCAATTAGGCATGAGTGTTCGGAGCCACTCTGATTCGGTTCGGTTGATTCGGATTTCCGGTATTATGCTCATAAGTCCCATTAAAATTTTACTAATTTCCAGGTCGAACTTTGTTCGATTCTTTCCGGATTCAGTTCGGATCGGATTATAACCAACGTCTGAAATCGTCCAATTTTTTTTTGAACAAAAACATATTCAAAATATATAAATTACTCAAAAACCGAACTAAAAACTAGTTAAACTACCTAAACTAACTAAAAAGTATTCAAAATAACAAATAAAACAAATTATAATACTGTAAAATATCTAAATTAACTTAATATATATAAAAGCATTAACATATTTAACTAATTTCGAATATGTTCGGATTTTGGTTCGGTTCAGATTCTATCTGAACCCGAAAGTAACAAATCTTAAGTCATGTCATATATTTTTGTATAACGGTTTGGATGCGGTTTCGGGTTTTTCGGTTCGGGTTAAGATCGGGGCTTGGTTTCTAGTACCATTTTCAGTCGGGTTGTGAAACATTATTTTTTCTTTAATTTGATTAAACCGATTTTAGTTGATAGAGTTATGTAATCAAACCGGTGACATACCTCTCCGGTTGGGTTTAATTTTTAATAAAAATAATTTTGAATTAAAAGAAATAAGAAAAAGGGGTTGGAGTGTGAGGAGGCTTTCATTTGTAGAGAGAGCTTTTCTTATCTACCGCACAACTCTCTCTCTCTCTCGCTCTCGCTCTCGCTCTCGCTTCTGCTCTTCTCCCGTCGTCACCCATTCGATAACGGTAAGATTCATCTTCTTTCTCCTTCCTCTGTATTCCTCTTCGCTGTTTGTTCCTCTCTTCATCGCTTGGAATCGTCCAGAAAATGTTGTTTGGTTGATTTTTTTAATGCCTCTGTAGAGATTATTACCATCGTGTTTCTTCATAAAGCTTTGTCCTTTGTATGGTTAATATGGTGAAAGTGAAGTTCTTTTAGTTTTTTTTTTCTGAAGTCAAAACTCTCATGAAATGAAATTGCATAAATCTTAATAGGTGTTCGGAAAAGCTTGAATCTTTTATGTGTTTGTTTGTTGAAGAAACTGGGATTGTTGCTAGGTGTTATTTAAAAAAGACTTGTTTGTTGTGTTTGCAGGGGAGTGTAGTATGGCTCTTATACAATTTGGAAGCTCATCATGTGTTGCTCAGTGGGGGATTCGTCGTCCTCAGGTTGCTGTCAAGGCTTCTTTTTATCCAACCAGATTAGAATCTCACCAAGACAAGTAAGAGTCTTTTAACTTAAACATAGCTCTTAATCTTACTGCTTTGCAGAGTTTTATGTATCTTGGAGTCTAATGGAGTTGTCTTTATGTTGATAACCTTTAGCAGTTGTTGTATCAGCCAAATAAATTGTTTGGGAGCTTCACAGTCGAGTATGTTCTCACATGGCTCCTTGCCCTTCTTGTCACTTGTAACGGGGCAGTCCCGTAATACACATTCTCGTAGAGGTGCTCGCTTCACAGTTAGAGCCGATACTGTATGTTCACATTCTCTTTCTTTTGATATTGAATTGTGATGATGGTTCTCTCTATAATTTGCTGAATGAAGTCATTTTGTTGTTTTTGGCTAAAGCATTTGATTGTTTTTCAATTTACAGGATTTCTATTCTGTCCTTGGAGTCTCCAAAACTGCAACCAAAGCTGAGATTAAAAGCGGTATGTCAATTCCTTTTTCACTAACCATGTGTAGCTCTCATCAATGATTCCATTTGTTCTGCTTTTGAGTTGCGCTTTTTCAAAATTTAAGCAAAGGATAATTGTTTTCTCCTCTCCACCTATTTTTTTCAGCTTATCGGAAGCTCGCTAGGAGTTACCATCCAGACGTGAACAAGTAAGTTGAAGCTTTAGCATCTATGATAAAGTGTCTATATGAGTTTGGTGTGTTTCTTTATTACAATATTTGCAACTCTTTGGTTTAGTTTTCCCTACATGATCTGAACATATAACCACCAGCCTTTAAAAATATGACAACATGGTCTAAGAAGCTAAAACATTTTTAAAAAGTATTAGTGTTCACTGTTTTGTTTCTACTTATGACTACAGGGATGCTGGGGCAGAAGAGAAATTCAAAGAAATAAGCAATGCATATGAGGTGAGTTCCATCTTCTTCTTTTAATGCCTTTAGCTCTTTTATTACTAGCGCCTAAAACCTGTTTGGTTTTGGTTGCAGATCTTATCAGATGATGAGAAAAGATCTCTATACGACAGGTACGGCGAGGCAGGAGTTAAAGGCGCAGGAATGGGAGGCATGGGGGTACATACACATACATATACATTTCCTCTTTTAAGACATCTCAATCAACATGATCTAAAGAAGCTGCTTTTGTTTAACTTTTGTAGGATTACAGCAACCCCTTTGATCTATTCGAGTCACTATTCGAAGGAATGGGTGGCATGGGAGGTGGAATGGGCAGCAGAGGCGGCTCAAGAAGCAGAGCCATCGACGGCGAAGACGAGTACTACTCCCTAATCCTGGACTTCAAAGAAGCCGTCTTCGGCATCGAGAAAGAGATAGAGATCTCCCGGCTAGAGAGCTGCGGGACCTGCAACGGCTCAGGAGCCAAAGCAGGAACCAAACCGACCAAATGCAAAACATGCGGCGGCCAAGGCCAAGTCGTAGCTTCAACAAGAACACCCCTCGGCGTCTTCCAGCAAGTCATGACTTGCTCTCCCTGCAACGGCACAGGAGAGGTTTCAAAACCCTGCGGTGCTTGCTCGGGAGACGGACGCGTGAGGAGGACTAAAAGGATCAGTCTCAAGGTTCCAGCTGGTGTTGATTCAGGGAGCAGGTTGAGAGTGAGAGGAGAAGGGAACGCAGGGAAGAGAGGAGGATCGTCTGGAGATCTGTTTGCTGTTATTGAAGTGATTCCTGATCCGATCTTGAAGAGGGACGATACGAATATATTGTACACGTGTAAGATATCGTATGTGGATGCGATCTTGGGGACGACTCTGAAGGTTCCGACGGTTGATGGGACGGTGGATTTGAAAGTACCCGCGGGGACGCAGCCGAGCACGACGCTGGTGATGGCAAAGAAGGGAGTTCCGGTGTTGAACAAGAGTAAGATGAGAGGGGATCAGTTGGTGAGAGTGCAGGTTGAGATACCGAAGAGGTTGAGTAAGGAGGAGAAGAAACTTGTTGAGGAGCTTGCTGATATGAGCAAGAACAAGGTAGCTAATAGCAGGAGATAAAAAGATTCATCATCATCATCATCATCATCCTCTGCTTTGTCATCTTTCTATTGGTTCTTCTAGTGATGAAGAAGAAAAGACTTACTAGGTGAGAGGAAAATTGAAGAAGACTTTCTTTGGTTTTTTCCTCTATAATTTTTGTTTTTTTGTCTTGCTTATACTTTTTAAAAACAGGCTTTCATGGTGGGATTGATCAGGGCTCAGAATAGGTCTTGTTTGTATTTGTACTGCTATTCATATATTTTAATCTTCTTCTTTTTTTGATTGATGAGTAATTTATATCAAACACAAACAAATGTACCAAAGATCATACAAAGAAAAAAAATGAAAAGGAGATGAATGGTCTGTAGTATTATTGAAGCTGCATTGACAATGGTTTGAAGCAGAGGGTTTCCACATCGTTCAGTCTAACGAACAAAGACAAAAACAAACACCCTAAACTCCTTTAGGGGACAAAGCAAGCTGTATTAACAAAATTTAACAGTTGGATTTAAAAAGAACGCGTTTTGGCTACGACTCCCAACTTTTTGAGATATAAAAATATAGCCGTTACGGGTTGCACAAAAAATAATAATATAGCCGTTACGTGCTGCTCTATAAATATACACACACACAACACAACCAAATTCGAAACACAACTATAATCAGACAAACAAACCCAACCATTATCCATGTGTCCGACCAACGCCTCACAAATCTCCAACCTCCTCCACTAAAACTCTCTCTGTATCCCGTTTCTGTGCAAAGCCCAAAGACCAAACCGGTTTCGAAAAATCGATCAAAGACTGTCTCCAATTCCCCGTCCGGAGAATCACTCGTTGACTCGGTGGTGGTGGAGCTCCAGTTTACATGGCCGCCGCCGTCCTCCTCCAGTACCTCACTGCTGCGGAAGTAAGTCTCTCTCTCTCGATCCAGATCTGATTTTGTTTTAGAGCTATAGCGAAAATCATTGTCTGGTTTTTTAAAATTTGTGATTCAGGTGTTAGAGCTTGCTGCCAAAAAAAAGCAAAAAGTCGACTATCATTTCCAGGCATCACTTTTTAATGGCGACTAGAAACGATGAAGAGTTGGGATAAGCTTCTCCCCGCGCGGGAGAGGGCGCCGGGGAGAGGGGAGAGGGAGCGCGGAGGGAGAGGGGAGAGGGCGCTCGCACGCGGGGAGAGGGCGCTCGCGCGCGGAAGAGAGAGGGCGCGGAGGAGAGAGGGCGCCCGCGCGGGGGAGAGAGCGGGAAGAGGAGATAGGAGAGGACAGGAAAGAGAGAGAGCGGGTGGGAGAGAACGAGTGCGCAGGAAAGCTGCGTGTGGAAGAGAGCACACCGGAGGGCGAGAGAGAGAGATTTGTTGTATATATATTTTCAATGTTTCTCGATTGTTTATCCTTTGTGAAATATGATTACCTCCCATATGTTCCATTTCCATTATGTTTGAGTGGTTGTGTGCCCCAAGATTATGTATGCTTTCCATGTTTGTTCTGGTAAAAGGTTCATCCATTTGGTGCTTTGTCACCTCTATTTGTGATGCCAAACTTTTAATTGTTAAATCTGCTTCTGTTGTGGTTTCAATTCCGGACGTTAGATCAGTACTTGTAGATCAGTACTTGTTGTGTTCACTAATTCTCAATGTTCTACTTTGTTATGGTAGTAGCTGATTTTTAGCCGGTTTAGCTTTGTTATTGCTCGATGTAAACAATTTTTCCAGCTATATAGCCTAATGATTTATAAAACTGCCGTTAGATAAAATAAAGATGATGTGAAAAGTCATCAAATATAAGTTTAGATGTCTTGTTAATTTTTACTTATCGTTAGAGATACTATATTTCTTTTCTTTTTTCGCATTTATCTTCGCTTAGTTTCTTATTAATCTTTACTACATAATTCTCTTTATTTTTTCACTTTTTTTGAGAAACATTTGTATTATATAACTGATTATGGAAATTAAAGGGTAGTTGTGTAATGTGAAAACTCATCAAAAAAGGTTTCCTGTCAATTTTTATTGATCGTTAGAGTTACTATATATTTTTTTGTTTTTACATTTATCGTCACCTAGTTTTATAATGGATCTATTAGTATATAATTTCTCTTTGTTTTCTTCTAACTTTTCTCGACGAAGTTTTGTATTATATTACTGATTATGGAAACTTAAGTGTAGTTGTATTAGGTAAAAATTCATCAAACATAGCATCTTGTCAATTTTCACTGTTCATTAGAGATAATATGTTTGCTTTATTTTCACATTTATCTCATTCTAATTGATTTACTAGTACATATTTAAAAAAAAAAAAATTAAGAGAAATTTTGTTTTATGTGATTTGATTATGAAAGCTAAAGTGTAGTTGTATAATGTGACACATCGAGTATCTTAACCTGTCAATTTTTATTGATCATTAGAGGTATAAATACAATGTTTGTTTTGTTTTCATACATCTTTTCACTTAGTTTTCTAATTGATCTACTAATACTAAATATTTCTCTCTCTTTTCAGTTTTTTTTCTCTATCTAAAAGTTTAAGATAAAAACATTATTAAATAGTAACTGGAAATAATTATTTAATGATAACTAGAAATAATTAATTGATAGTAATTTTGTTTTCTGTTTTTTTAATCCTAAACAAAGATAATAATTCTATATATTATGTAATAGTAATTTTTCTTTTCTAAAATTCTGACCGAATTTTTTTTGAAATAATCTATTTGAAGTAATTTTTTAAAAGAAATATTAAATTTCCATTTTAATCCAATTGAAAAAGAAAACTCTACAAAAATAGTAATTAAAATAAATCTTAAATAAAATAAAATATTAAATATTAAGCCGTCGACATTTATATGACTATACACTTTGGTTTGAATAAAAAATGTTGGTGTTGCAAGATGTGCCAAATTTTCAAAAAGAGTGTATGGATCCATATCTTGTAAAGGATTCGGCGGTGTTAGGTGATGACTACAACATATACTCTTTTACAGATATCATATGCAAGTTGCTGAGTGGTGGTGGATTTGGTTGGTGAAGGGCTATTCATGTCATTAACCACATTCTTCTCATCTTTATTTTGTGTCGTGTTTTTTTTTTTTGTCATTATCCCAATGTTTTGCTTAGTTTGTGAATTCTTAATGAGCTACCTAACAAAGGAGATATCATAAATGTCTACATTAAATAATTAGCGAATATATTGAAATATATTTTCATTCGTAAAGTATAAAAGTATATACTCCATTTTGGTTCCAAAACTCACATTCTTCAACAAAAAAATTAGGTACAAATTTAAAATTTACATGTAAAACGTGTATTTATGTTATGTCCGTAAAGATGGAAAAATATTTCAGCTGCACTAATAGTTACGTAAATACCCCTCGACGGCTTCGCATCTCGCATTTTATATTTTTAGATTTATTACAGATCTGTCTGCAAAACTCTGAAAAGTCTTCAAACCAACCCCTTTCCGTACCCATCTCACTATAAATACCTCTCTCCTTCCACATTTCTTCTCTCTCCTCTCATCAACAGCCTCCATTGTCAATCTCTCTCTAGAAACAGAGAGAAAGAAACCAAATGGCTCTTTCCAACGCCGCCTCCTCCTCCTCTCTCTCCACCAGATCCCTCTACACGGGTCTCTCTCACCGTCACAGTAACCGTCAATCCTCCCTCCCTTTCCACCGCTCCGTCAACCTCGTCACGGCCCTCCACGCGGCGGATCCGTCCCGAAACGCCGCCGTTTCAGTCAAGGAATCCGTTTCTGCTGCATTGGAATGGACGCCGGAGAGCTGGAAGCTGAAGAAGGCTCTGCAGCTTCCCGATTACCCCGACGCCGCCGAGCTCGACTCTGTCCTCAAGACCATCGAGGCTTTCCCTCCGATCGTTTTCGCCGGAGAAGCCAGAAACTTGGAAGAGAGATTGGCGGATGCCGCCGTCGGCAAAGCTTTCCTCCTCCAGGGAGGAGATTGTGCAGAGAGCTTCAAGGAGTTCAATGCGACCAACATCAGAGACACCTTCAGAGTTCTCCTTCAGATGAGCATTGTTCTTACCTTCGGAGGTCAAGTCCCTATCGTAAAGGTTAGATCTTTCTCTCTGTTTCTAATAGTAAAGGTGAGATTTTTATTCGTAAAGGTGAGATTTTTATTCGTTTGGTTTTAGGTTGGGAGAATGGCAGGTCAGTTTGCGAAGCCTAGATCTGACCCTTTCGAGGAGAAGGATGGTGTGAAGCTGCCTAGCTACAAGGGAGACAA
>NC_027748.1:493916-503937 GCF_000695525.1 Brassica oleracea var. oleracea
GGATCCCTGATCCCAACAGGATGATCCGTGCTTACACACAGTCTGCAGCTACTTTGAACCTTCTTAGAGCCTTTGCCACTGGAGGTTACGCTGCAATTCAAAGAGTTACACAGTGGAACCTTGATTTCGTTGAGCAAAGCGAGCAAGCTGACAGGTGAGTTGAATGAAACAAAGAAGAACAGAGTTTCCTCTGTTTCAGACTCTGAATGGTTTATCTTGTTGTTGTTGTGTAGGTACCAGGAGCTGGCGAACAGGGTTGATGAGGCATTGGGGTTCATGTCTGCGTGTGGACTCACCACGGATCATCCACTCATGACTACAACTGATTTCTACACGTCTCATGAGTGTTTGCTTCTGCCTTATGAACAGTCTCTCACGAGGCTGGACTCGACTTCTGGTCTCTACTATGATTGCTCTGCGCACATGGTGTGGTGTGGAGAGCGTACTAGACAGTTGGATGGTGCTCATGTTGAGTTTCTCAGGGGGATTGCTAACCCTCTTGGCATTAAGGTACTTTTAAAGGATTAGCAAAACAGAGTAGGACATGGAGTTTCTTGTGGCCTCTTACAATTGATTTGGATTTTGAGTGAAATTGCATTGACTATTTGATGCAGGTGAGTAACAAAATGGATCCCAATGAGCTTGTAAAGCTTGTGGAGATCCTGAATCCTAACAACAAACCTGGAAGAATCACTGTGATTGTGAGAATGGGTGCTGAGAACATGAGGGTTAAGCTTCCTCATCTGATCAGAGCAGTGCGGAGGTCAGGCCAGATTGTGACATGGGTCTGTGATCCAATGCATGGAAACACAATCAAAGCACCTTGCGGTCTCAAAACAAGAGCCTTTGACTCTATCCTGGTACACAACCTTCCATCAGCATAACATGTGTATATACTTTAGCTTTTGCATTTATTTATAATTTTTTTTTAACAGGCTGAAGTGAGAGCCTTCCTTGATGTGCACGAGCAAGAAGGAAGCCACGCGGGAGGTATCCATCTAGAGATGACAGGACAGAACGTGACAGAGTGCATTGGAGGGTCCCGTACTGTGACATACGATGACTTGAGCTCACGCTACCACACACACTGTGACCCGAGGCTCAACGCTTCTCAGTCTCTTGAACTGGCCTTCATTGTTGCTGAACGGCTTAGGAAGAGAAGGACCGCTACTCAGCGTCTATCTTAAGTTGCCGTTTTATTTTCTCTCTTTTGTTTTTGTGAGTTTGGTGTCTTTATGACCTGCCTCTTTAGGAGGAGTAAACCTTGCTTGAACCTTGTTACGTTTTGCTGTGTCCCAGACAATCTCACGTCTTTGTTTTTTCAATTTAATGTTAAAAACTGTATGAATGCTACTACTGTAAACTCCTCATTATTACATACAGTATCAACAAACTTGGAACTCGTTCTAACAACAATTATCTTTATGGCTATTATAGACTAAATAATCCAGAGTAATATGACTAACCTTGTTATTCAACAAGGCCCATTAACTCAGTAGGTGAGAGCGTCGTGGTAAGGTCAGCAGGTTCGAAATCTGCATGGGCCATTTTATTTATTTCTTTTAGTAGTTAACTGTTGAATGGTTCAAGATACTGTGTTTAAAACGTTAAGATCAGTGTTTCTAAAACCTGTCCGGCTAACAAACCGGAATTTTTTTGGGTCATGGGTCATTATGGTTCGAGCGGATCTGAACCGGGTTCGATCGGGTTTACTTAGTTAAACTAAATTTAATGATATTTTATAAATAATATGCATATTCTTAAAAAAATAGATCATATCAAATAAAATGTTTAAATAGCCGTAATGTGTAGAAAACTTAAAAATCACAATTAAAATCTAAAATCAATATGAAAAACACATTTAAACTTTATTCACAGATTTTATCATTCTAAATCTTCATCATTTAAAAAAAAAGATTATATATACATTAGGTAAAAATTAGATTTTGAAATACAAATTTCACAAACGTAAATGTTTCCATTATTTAAAGTCTTCAAAACAAGTGATCATGAAATAAAATTTAAACAAAGTGAGAAGTAGATAAAAAACAATATCTTGACGTGAATATTAAACTGTGTGAATCTTGTAATTTATGAGTTGTAGAGACGACTAAAGAAAAAAACGAGAGACAATACTTTATTAATCTTTGATAAATCTTATTTTTACTTTAAAAAAAAAGAAAAACTAATTGTTTGATTAACAAAATTTTGGCTTACATATGAACCAGAGTTTGGTCGGTTCATTGGGTCGCCGGTTTCCGGATTTTTGACGGTTCGATAGGAGTTTTTAACTGGTTCAATTTTAGTTGAGTTTTAGCATTAATCCAACCCGAAATATTTTTGGTTCATGGTTCAACCTGGTCTCGCCGCCGGTTCGGTCCGGGTTTACCGGGTTTAAAAACACTGGTTAAGATCAACTTCACAATGGCCCATTTAGCTTCAGGTGGTGCGAAACCTGCATTAAACTATTTTTCACAAAGATTTTTATATTTCTTCAATATTGTTTTTTCTTTGAAATAGATACGAAAAGAAAAAACAATCCGGCGCCGACGCATTCGGGACCCACCACTAATCATTAATTATCGTGCCCGCTCACTTTAATCCAAAATCTCATCTCCTGTATAGCTCTTCACTCTGGTCCACTGCGCCGCACCACTTACGTCCTTCATCTTTGTTTCTCGATTCCGACCACGTGAAACATTAAACACAACGGCGTCCCACGTGTCAAAATCGCAGCTCTTGTCACTCTCGCTCACCGAAGACTCTCGCGCAGTAGATCACAGTAGGCAGTAATTAAAACTCAAATCAATCAACCACCAACTAATTTAACAGCTAGAGAGAGAGAGAGAGAGAGAGAGAGAAAATAAAACTTTGAAAATAATAATTCGCCGCCTACGACGAAGAAAATGGCCGGAGGAGGCGGATACGGCGGCGCATCGGGAAAAGTCGATTACGTGTTCAAGGTCGTTCTGATCGGCGATTCAGCAGTTGGGAAATCGCAGCTGCTAGCTCGATTCGCTAGAGACGAGTTCAGCTTGGACTCCAAAGCCACAATCGGCGTCGAGTTTCAGACTCGTACCCTCACCATTGAAGAGAAGAGCGTCAAGGCTCAGATCTGGGATACCGCCGGTCAAGAAAGGTACACACTGCTTTCTCTAGATCTCGCCGGATCTGTAAGCGACTAGAGTTTGACTAGAGCTGATGTGTTTAGATTAAGACATTGGGTATGTTAGCAAGTGGTGTAGGTTAGCAGTTAGTTGTACAGTTACGGTGTAAGTTAGCTAATGGAAACATAATGTACAGTAAGATTAATGCATGATTCTTTGGTTTGATTTGGAACAGATACAGAGCGGTTACGAGCGCTTACTACAGAGGAGCAGTTGGTGCGATGCTTGTTTATGATATTACCAAGCGTGAGACCTTTGACCACATCCCTCGTTGGCTTGAAGAATTGCGAGCGCATGCTGATAAGAACATTGTGATCATCCTCATTGGTAACAAGTCTGATCTCGAGGATCAGAGAGCTATTCCCACCGAAGACGCCAAAGAGTTTGCGGAGAAGGAAGGTCTTTTCTTCCTCGAGACGTCTGCATTGAACGCGACCAATGTGGAGAACTCCTTCAACACTCTTATGACGGAGATCTTCAACACGGTTAACAAGAAGAGTCTCTCATCTGTTGGTGAGTCAAATAACCCTGGTTCGTTGGCTGGTAAGAAGATTGTCATCCCAGGTCCAGGACAGGAGGTTCCCGCTAAGACCAGCACGTGCTGTAGTTCTGCTTGATCTGTGTCGTTTACAAAAGCAAAATTCATTTGTCCCGTCCGTCTCCCTTTGAACTATAGTTTGATAGAGAATGCTTACTTACTTTGATTTGTATATTCTTTTGGGAATCTGGCTTGTTGTTGCTTGCTTGCTTGGTTCATTAAACAATGGTGCAATTAGTCACCGATAGAGAGTGTATTGGAGAACAAATAGCTTTTGAATTTGAAATGTTAAACATCATTCTTCACATATGTCACTCTTCAAGCTGTCTTTGATTGAAATACATGAAACTAAGAGTCTTGTGTTGTTTATCTTAATGATGTAAAAAGCTTTAAGCTGTCTCCATATTACTACTCCCAGCTTTTCTTTATGTAAGTCTCTGGATAAGTTGGTCGCAGTCCACTGTTGTGACCATAACGGTTAAGATGGCTTTGACTTTCCAACATCCAATGGCTATTGTTGATGAATTCACTTTGACTGCTTCAGACCCGTCGTTCTGGGTACCTGGAGGAACCAAGAAACCATATCCAAACGTGACTAGAAAAAAACAAAAGTGTCTTCTTAAATCCACCATTGTTGCATGAGTATTTGCTTGGTCATGTAGGGAACGATCACAGGCAATCCCTCTGATGTTACGCGGAATGAGCAAGAGTTGCCTTCACATTCTCTTGCTGATTGTTTCTCCTGCATTTTCGGTCAGTTATAAACTTAATATTAACCAATATTATACTTCTGAGATTTGGTATTTGACCAAAGAGCAAATATTATATAAAGAAATGTGGTGATTACCTTAATCTTCTGCCCAACCGCAAGGTTAAGCTCAAGAACATCCTTCACCAATCTTGAAACATAGTAAATCCTCTTCACGTTGCCTTCGTTGCTGAAGAAACAAGAACTAGGATGTACGCAGATCAATCATTTAACAAGTACTCTTATTAAAAATCTATTGAACAAACTCCACAAGCATTGTTCAATCAGGTTTACAAGATCACACACATACTTGTATCTCGACTGATCAATTTCTAACTACCCTTGAGACTCAAGCCAACACACACGTTGCTTGATCTCTACGTAACAACCCAAGAACCCCTTCTTGATCTTGAAGGCTATAGACTCTTCTTCTCTTTTGTGGAAGACCTAACCTTCACTTCATGTCTCATGTCCCTTTTATACTTCTTGCCACATTCGACTCTCGAATATTGACTTTCCTTAAAATCACGTCGCCATATATTAATTGTCTTGATATGGAAATCTCAACAACTTCCTGGATCATGCAAAATCTTGATGACCGTTGAGAGGAAAAGACTCATCATTGATGCCGTAAAATCTCTTGATCCCGTTGATCACTGTTTCATCTCTCAAGAAAACAACAGGGTCAAGGCCTTTCCACTTCCCTTTTTGCACTGGTGGTGGTGGTACTACTTCTTTACCCAATTCTACAGTGCCTTCTTTGCCGGTGCTTTCCTTCTCAAGCTTCAAGCCATTGTCTGAAGCTTCTTCTTCTTCTACAACTATCTCCTCTTTATTCTCTTCAGGTTGACTAACCACAGTATCAGAGACTTCTGCATGATTAAACACTTATAATTACTATTTTTCTTTGCTTCAAAGAACACATAGACACATTACGTTTACCTTTCATTTCTTAAGACCTGGTCTTCGGATAAGTTCAAGATGAGACATCTACAAGCTCAACAACTCCTCAGAATCTGGATTTATACTGATTTATACAACACCAGGAACCTGCAATCCAACAAAAAAGATACCATCCGAAGATTTCAGCAATGGACCGTAAAAAAAAAAAAAAAAAAAAAAAAGTTTTTTACCTTTCGAATTCTTCGCTTCAAGTCTCTCTCTATCACAAGTAGCCACCATGAAGCACTTATGCTGTATACAAAAAAGAACAAAGTATATCAAAGAAACATAGAAAAGACTAATAACCTCTCTAACGATCCAATGGAACCTAACCTCTCTAACGATCATTTAAATAGACAGGACGCTCGCTAGTTTCTAATTGTTTCCACACTATGAATATACTACACTTGTCGCCTCAAAACGTGACGGATGTTCCTTATCTCTCTCTCCAGTCCAAACATCAGATCCATACATTCGATTCATGATGGCATTGCTGCTGTCCTCAACGCCAGTGTTTCAGCTTCTCCTTCAACTGGAAACACAGGAAAGAGCCAGTGGTCAAAGAATATTTTACAAAGTGTGAAGTTGGGTTTAATTAGTTGAAATATCTATGGAAACCTGAATACTTAAACAGCTTCTCGAGTCCATGTCTTTGCATATGTTAGCAACGAAGAGGGATGATGGTATCATTATCTTGTCTTGCGGTTGTTACACCACCCATCTTACCATTGATCTGCAGTCCCAATGACCAAGAGATTCCATCAATATATATACAATTTAAAAAGCTACACAAACTCTGCATCAAATACTAAACTGTAGACGATTACCATTGGGGGGGGGGGTAACTGTAACAGCTTGCACAACGCACAAAGGCGTGTCCAACAAACACACAAAAGCATGGTGCTCTTCTTCCACATCCATCAGCTCTCACTCTCAAGCTCCTCCTGACCATCTCCAATCTCGCCGGCAAACTCACAAGATCCTTCCTCATCACATGATTGCACGGAAACAAACAAATATGCACATCATCATCACATGAGATTGCAAACAAGCAAAATGAAAAAAAAAAAAACATTGAAAACAAGAGGGGAAAACTGTATATTTGCCAAGGATTGATAGGAATAACAAAGCGATCTCATAAGTGTAAAAGTCAAATGGAACCTAACCTCTCTAACGATCATTCAAATAGACAGGATGCTAGTTCCTAATTGTTTCCACATTATGAATATACACATAAGCTTCTTCCATTTTCAATCTAAGAAATTATAAAATATTGCCAAGAACTGATAGGAATAACAAAATGATCTCATAAGTGTTAAGTCAATTGGAACCTAACCTCTCTAACGATCAATTAAATAACAGGACGCTAGTTTCTAATTGTTTCCACATTATGAGTATACCACATAAGCTTCTTCCATTTTCAATCTAAGCAAATATAGAATACTGCCAAGAACTGATAGGAATAACAAAATGATCTCATAAGTGTTAAGTCAAATGGAACATAACCTCTCTAACGATCATTCAAATAGACAGGATGCTAGTTTCTAATTGTTTCCACATTATGAATATACATATAAGCTTCTTCCATTTTCAATCGAAGTAAATATAGAATATTTCAAAGAATTGATAGGAATAACAAAGTGATCTCATAAATGTAAAAGTCAAATGGAACATAACCTCTCTAACGATCAATCAAATGATAGGACGCTAGTTTCTAATTGTTTCCACACTATGAATATACACATAAGCTTCTTCCTTTCTCAATCCAAGTAAATATAGAATCTCCCCTTGAAAAAACCGGAAAAGGACAGATTTAAAAGACACGAAATTAGATACCTTGAGCAATGGGGATTCTCATCTTGTCTTCCACCATCTGTTATCTCTTGAATCTTCTTGGCAAACTTCTTCCTCTTTCACCTTAACTCTTTGCTGCAGAGAAACAAAACACCAACCAACAGTCAGGACTCACTCAATTTCTACAAATAGATCCGTACATTTTTCAATATTTTTGATCAGAGAAACTCATACCTCTCAGTTCTGAATTTCAATGAAGCGATCCTGCTTCTTCTTTGATTTTCTGCTTCCTTCCCACTCTCAAATCACTGAAACATCCCCAGATCAAACAAGTCAGAAGACTATAAAACTAACAGATATGATATTGAGTCACCAACGAGCTAACCTAGTATTGTTGCTGGCTGGCTGCTGTCCCCAGGACCGAAGCATTGGGGTCAAAGACCAATTCATTTGGATTGTAATGGAGTGTAGTGTAGACTGTGTAGTTTAGATCGAATGAAGAAGAATATATATATAGATCGGGGGAAATAATGTTACCGTTACGTTACGGCTAGTCATTAATTTAGAGTCTTTTGGTTGCCTCTTTAAATTATCTAGTTACGTTTGGACATTAATCTGGAGTCTTTTGGTTGCCTCTTTAAATTATTTGATAATCTTGTCCCTTGGATGATAAATGCAATTTAATAGAATGCCACAACACATTAAATTTTTTTAAGCAAGTAGTTTACTCGATACAGTGAATCCTTTAATACTAGCCCTCGGATCAAAACTTTTGCTTGATAGAATATGCTTATATTTCTAGGGCTACTCTAATTATATTTTAAATTCTGAAAAATGCATTTTTCTTAAACTACACTTTCTTGCATGTCATAGGACATTTATATCCTGATTTTAAGTTGTAGATTACAAATTTATTAATTTATTTTAAATTTGAAAATAATATTATAATTAACACTACTATAAATAAAATTATTATAATTAATAGTTTTATTGGTTTCAGCTATTCTTCGTGATCTTTGCTGGTATTTTTTTCCATTATTGAAGTTAATGCCACTTGAATTGAATCTCATACATGCAGGTGATTTAGCAAAAAAAAAAAAAAAACGCATGCACGTGATGAAGAAAACATAATGAACAAGAAGTCGTTGGTCGGATATGTTCGTCCGGTGTTTTTTTTTTGAAACTTATGTTCTTCAGGTGTCCAGTGTCCTCCCACATAAGTGTAGTCTTTCTAGATGATTCTCACATAAACTTTATAACATTCTAGGACATATTACATTGTAATTCTCACATAAACCCTAGTTCATATATTTTACTAACATTCTAGGACATATTACATTGTAATTCTTTGTACAGTTAGCTAACAAACACTCTGTATATATATATAAGCTGGAAACATAGTGTACAGTAAGATTAATGCATGATTCATTGGTTTGATTTGGAACAGATACAGAGCGGTTACGAGCGCATACTACAGAGGAGCAGTTGGTGCGATGCTTGTTTATGATATTACCAAACGTGAGACCTTTGACCACATCCCTCGTTGGCTTGAAGAATTGCGAGCGCATGCTGATAAGAACATTGTGATCATCCTCATTGATAACAAGTCTGATCTCGAAGATCAGAGAGCCATTCCCACTGAGGACGTATCAATTATATTAGAGAACCCGGTTTAGACTGGTTCGATACATTATTTATGTTAGATTGTATTTTGTTTTACTCTGATTCAAGGGTATATATAGGACGCCAAAGAGTTTGCTGAGAAGGAAGGTCTTTTCTTCCTCGAGACGTCTGCATTGAACGCAACCAATGTCGAGAACTCATTCAACACTCTCATGTCAGAGATCTTCAACACGGTTAACAAGAAGAGTCTCTCATCTGTTGGTGAGTCAAATAACCCTGGTTCGTTGGCTGGTAAGAAGATTGTCATCCCAGGTCCAGGACAGGAGGTTCCCGCTAAGACCAGCACGTGCTGTAGTTCTGCTTGATCTGTGTCGTTTACAAAAGCAAAATTCATTTGTCCCGTCCGTCTCCCTTTGAACTATGGTTTGACAGAGAATGCTTGCTTACTTTCTTTTGGAATCGGGCTTGTTGTTGCTTGCTTGCTTGGTTCATTAAACAATGGTGCAATTAGTCACCGATAGAGAGTGTGTTATTCGGAACAAATAGCTTTTGATTTTGAAAATGTTAAACAGCATTCTTCAGTTTATGTCACTGATCAGCTTCTAGCTGTCTTTTGATTAAAATACATGAAACTAAGAATCTTTAGTTTATTTTTGATCAAAAAAAAAAGAATGTTGAGTTTATCTTAGTGACGTAAAGCTTTAAGCTGTCTCCATACTTTTGATCTCATGCGTATGGGAGAAGATCCTCTTGTTGAAGTCTGGATGTCTGATGTGGGTTACTCACTCGCACGATCAATAAGATGTTTCTTTTATTTTATTCGTGTTCGTTGAAGTTTTTTTTTTTTGGTTTTGGGCAAATGTAGAATCTATCTGAAGAAGCAAATATTGGAGTTGATCCATGGTGTGTCTCCGTAGACACTGCTAATAGATGGAGCAAGTCTTTTGCTAAGAAGTGTTGGGAAAATTATCCAATATCGATGAGATGAAGATGGTATTAGACAACTAGAAAATTTAAGAAGAAGACTCTTAATATTTAGGAAAGAGTTTACTACAAAGATTTTATTTTTGGAAACTCTCTCTTACAAATATTTTCTCTCTTTGTTTTTCTTGATTCTTGGATGATTACAAATGGTGCTAAGCACCCCTATTTATACTAGTAAGTGGAGACTACAAGTTAGTTCTACACACTTCATCTTCTACACACTTC
>NC_027748.1:507844-541361 GCF_000695525.1 Brassica oleracea var. oleracea
TCTACACACTTCATCTTCTACACACTTCCTTTTCTACACACTTCTTCATCCTTCTCCATTTTTCTCTAGAAGAAGAAACAGAGGCTCATTCCTACAACAACTGATCTTGTCGACGAGGTTTGGAAAAACCGTCCAGATTCTCAGATGAGTCCCGTTGTTGTTCATCCATTGGAATTTGCTGGCCGCTCTGCTTTTGATAAACTTGAAGAGTTGAGGTCAAAGCTTAAGCAAGAGAGTGCTCGTGGTTATGTCATTGCTGCTCTCGATGAAGTTGCCTGGCTATACCTACTGTCCCGTTTCTCATGCTCTGCGTTTCTCTATGTGGACAAGAAGAAAGTATCCACTGAGGTCACCTTTTAATTTTTTTGATGGAACTCATAGCTTTGTTATGTAAACTTATGGTGTATATTATGTAGGCAAGTGATTATTTCAAAGGGCTTGGTGTAGAAGTCCGTGAGTACACAGATGTGATCTCAGATCTTTAGTGAATCCTTTCTTTCAAGGAACTTTGACGAAATTTGAGATGAGAGATTTTGTGCGCATGTTGATGGAAATAAAGATAGAGAGATGAAATCTATATTTGTTTCTTAATTAATACATCTCTTGCATACAAAACATCAGACCTATTTATAGTCAAAAGACAATGACTAAATGCTTGACATCTATATGATGAGAAGAACACAATTATCACATCACTTGAGGAAATAAGGACGTGTGTGATGCTGAGTATGTAGTGGTCTTTCACAAGATTAGGACAAGTGTTCATAGAAATGAATAATCACACTTACAACATCAGGTGGTTTATTTATTTATTAAAAAAAAAGAGTAGCTCAAACCGTGTTTATCAAACCGAAAGCCACATGGTTCATATGCTATGCAAAAAAAGTTTCTGTAAACTTAAAGCCAAGAGAAAGAGAAAGAGAACAAGAGAGCGCATGTGTTTTGCCTTCTATGCATTGAAAGATCTCTACCTCCTTTTGTTGATAAAGGGAGCGAGATTGAAAGGGTCATGACCATCGAAAATGTCCTCATGAACACCATCTTGGGCAACAAATTGGAAGAAGTGATTGACATTCAATTTGGTGTGAATAAAATTCTTCACTATTAAAGAAAAGGGAAAAACACAGAAAAATAATTTTGATCTAAGATCATGAGATATCATCATGGGACCGCATTTTTTTTTATCTTTAAATGGGGAAAAGATAACTGTTTGGGGTTTGAAGATCATAAAAGGAAGAAAAGGATTAGCACGAGAAAAAGAGTGGAATCAAAAAAATTCTGGTGAGAATTGCAGAAAAAAGTGACGTTTGAGGCAATCGCCTTCATGATTGCCACATAACTGCTCTCCCAAATTACAACATAACTGTGGACTCATCATTTTTATTCAAATGTTATGACAAAATTCGAATTTGGAGATTTTTTAATTTATATTTTCCTTTTTATTTCTTAGAAAGTCAGTCGACCAAACATAGTTTAACAAAATCTATAAAATAAAGGTAAATGGATGTGTCAAGGTTCTAAAAATTGGTAAACTCCATTCTCTTGGACAAGCGGTGCAGCTTCAACTCGAGGTGCGAGGTCAATTCCATTCCCTTGGGCAAGCGGTGCAGACCGATTTTTATTTATTTATATTTTCCTTTTTATTTTTTTAGTGAGACACTCGACCAAACATAGTTTAACAAAATCTATAAAATAAAAGTAAGTGGATACGATTTAAATTGCTTTAAATTGTTCTGAATCAGTTAAAATGGATTAAAAATTAATTTGAATTTGTAAAAATATGTTAAATTAATAAGTAATGTAAGTACAAATCTACAAATTTGTCTAATTTTTATTTTTTGTATATCTAATTTTGATAATTCATCGCTAATCATCTATAAAAATGCGTCTGTTTAGCGATTATTAGAACATAGGTGTTAAGAGGGATGAAATCAGTCTGAATTCTCAAAGGAAACTTCTTTTCGCTATTATTAAATATTAATAGATTGTATTTTTCATCGTTTGTTTATGGGCCTCATGTAACTCATAGCAATTTATAGCCCATTTGGGCTTTTTAATGAATTTGGTCGACAAAAGAAAAAGGAAAACTCATTTGCCTTTATATCGAAGGAAGGGTTTCGTCGCAGAGGAACATTGAGAAGGGCAGCTTGGAACACCGATCCCTCTTGATCTGAAGAAGATGGATAAGAGTGTCTTTTACGGAGACGACGACGAGGAGTCAAGGGACAGTGGCGGCGACAAGAGGAGCCGCCGAGGCCGAGGTAAGCTCCTCCTCCCTTACGATATGGAGGTGGAGACACTGAGTAGATTGCCTGGAAAGTCGCTGATGAAGCTCCTATGCGTGTCCAAGACTTGGTCTTCCTTTATACGAAGCCAAAGATTCGTGGCTTCTTACTACGCTGCCAAGCCATCCCGTTTTGTAGCCGCTTTCACCAACAGTGTATTCGGTAAACCCGAGCATCTGTTCATCTTGTCGGGAGAGGAGGAGGAAGCTTCTTCTTCTTCTTCTTCTTCTTTGGTTGCCAATCTAGACATGACAATACCCTCAGTGACCTTGCCTTACAACGGCTACAAGTATTCTTCCGTCCATGGCTTTATGGCTTGTAATGATGGGACAACTTTCATTATATGTAACCCTAGCACGCGGCAAGTCGTTTCCTTTCACTGCAAGGCATTTCGCACATCCTTGGGATACGATCCTGTTCATGATCAATTCAAAGCGTTGACCCTGTTGACATCTGTGTATGATCATATTCATAACCCTAGTTTGATGATGTGCACGCACGAGGTTATAAGACTTGGAAGAGGAGGAGTAGTAGTATCTCGTAGCAGCCAAGTTACCTCCCCGTATTATCTCCCTATGACTGTGGGACGATGCATCAATGGTTTCATGTATTATGGTGCTTCTGTTCCAGTTCCAAATGAAGCAGAGACTCCTCCTACTCCTGTGTTTGTCTGTTTTGATGTTAGAAATGAGAGGATACTAAGTTTTATCACTACGCCTAAGGAGGTCCTGGTTTGGAAGGTTTATACATCATTGATAGAATACAAAGGGAAGCTAGCTGTCGTTGTACCAAACTGCTTGGGATGTGCTTCTTCTTAATTTCGACCGTTTTAATCTTTGGATACTGGAGGATGTGACGAAACATGAGTGGTCCAGACAATCATTTCAGCTTCCCTTGCCTCTTCCCTTCACTCGTGCGCCCATGCATGGGTCAGAGATTGATCTCCCAAGGAACCAACAAGGCTGGTGAAATCATTTTCTCCCCAACAACTCTGCCAGGCCGTGCCAAGCCCTTCTATGTTTTCTACTTCAACACTGACACCAAGAGCGCGAGAAGAGTCAGGATCCACGGTGTCGCTGATACTGAAGAGTTCTGGAGCCGTTATGGACTCACAGGCGTTTGTTGCGCCTCTTTCTCTCCCCAGCACGCTGATAGTATTGCTTTTCTATAAAATGTGTTTTGTTGATGTGTAAGAGCAGCTTGATAAACAAAACAAAACAAAACTCTGTGGATTTTTCTTTCTTATCAAATATTTATGCAGCAAGCTTGTTTTTGTGATTCCTGATGGCTCGTGTCCGTAACGACATGCAGCTCGGTACCAGTTTGATAAACTGGTTAGGACTTGAACAGACTGTTCCTCATCAACTAGGTTAGAGAAATAGCTTAAAACAGATCCTGAGAGTACTTTACGGCTTCATTGCATCTGAATCAGTTTCATCTACCAGCTGCATCAGATGATTAGCATGTTACATAACCTGACATAGTACTACAATTTCTACCATTGTATCAACACTTTAGTGTAGCTGTTACCTTTTTATTCAATCTAGCAAGCTTCCTCGACTGTTTTTTAAGCTCAGTTTCGCTGATTTTACCTGGAAACTTATGTATTGAGTCAAACAGTAAAGGAAGGAGCCAAGAGAAATAATATAGGGTAAAGCCATTCATTACCTTGTGTTCCATTCACAACTGCATTTGTCAAGTCAGAGTCCTGAACACAAGAATATGTTGTGAATACTTGGTACCATTACAGAGAAACTTCAACAAAACGCCAAGTTAAAAGAGTACCTCAGCTAGATAACCATCACTATCTGAATCACCACCGTCAAGAGCCACCACACCTTCATCTTTGTCGAACACCTATGACTATATCCTTAGGATTTTCTTCAATACATCTGAAAACACACATAGGCGAAAAACGATGTAACACAAAGATAAGAGATTGTTGATGATTTTTTTCCTTTTCCTTCTTTATTTTTTGTTTATTTTAGTTTCACAACTCTTTACTTATTTCTACCCGTGCATTGAAAGATCTCTACTTCCTTCCTTATGTTACAGTCCAAGATACATTTACTCTTGTGACAAGGGTGTATCCAATACATTTAGTCATTTACAGTCCAGAAGCAACTAGAGATACAAATAATGCCTAACAAGTAACAAGGGTGTATCCAATTAGAAGTTCGCTAAAATGACAAATTCACTAGTATTCAAATATATATATATTTTTTAAGTTTAGTGTTAATTAAATTTTTATTTGATAAACTAATTTAAAATCAAATTATCAGAAAAATTGTAAAATTTAAATGATACTAGTCTGGAATCTGCGCTCAACGTTTCATTTTATATTCGATTTACAAAATTAAAATTAAACTAATAGTGATAAATTTTGAGATGATAACATTATGTTAATTTTGGCTTTTTTTTATGCTTATTTAAATTTTGGACCAAAATATTTTGGTTCTTTTAAGGAGATGATTGTATCAATTTATTTGATTTTTGTCACTTATGTGTAAATATTATATTTAATTATTTTATATAACCTTTTTACATGGAGTCTTTAATTTATCACTTATGAAATCTTAATAAATGTAAATGTAATATAAAAATGTATAAAAATACTTGAATGAATTACGGCTGTTAGTTAACTAGAATCTCTAAATAATAAATATAAACAAATATTATACATAATAGGAAATCATTTAATAACCAAATTGTAATAAATATGTTTATAATGCTCTAAATACTGTTATATGTTTTATTGGACCCTTTAAAATCTAATGACAACTATTCATTAGTGGATAAAAAAATAGACTCTAAATTAATTGAATAGATAGTAGTTTTATAATGTTTTAATGGAGTTTTTAGTTAAATAAAAAAAAATCTAAGTCTCATTATTTGAGATGAGATTTAGAAAAATTATAGTAAAATTTCATTTTCTCCAAAACCTTCTTGAATATCAAATCATTTCAACAACTAGATTAAATACACTCCAGCTAAGACCTTTAAAATCTAATGACAACTATTCATTAGTGGATAAAAAATAGAATCTAAATTAATTGAATAGATAGTAGTTTTATAATGTTTTAATGGAGTTTTTAGTTAAATAAATAAAAAAAATCAACATCTCATTATTTGAGATGAGATTTAGAAAAATTATTAGTAAACCTTCTTGGAAATCAAATCATTTCAACAACTAGATTGAATACACACTCCAGTTAAGCATTTAGATTCAATAGAGAATTATGTTTTCAAAGTAACTCATTAGACTAATACAAAAATTTCAAATCTAATGAAGCGCCGAGTCTTTCTTCTTCTTCATGATGTGTCCCAACTCCTAAGCAGAGTCAGTTCCGGTCAACAAAGATCTGTACTTACTTTTGTTGCTCCTTTTGTTGATAAAGGGGGCCAGATGGAAAGGGTCATCATCTGCAACTTCATCCTGCTGATGCTGATCTACTTCTGGCTCTCCATCTTGAACAAGCGGTGGATCTTGGGCAAGCGGTGCATCATCGAGAAGATCAAGATCAATATCATCGAAAAAGTGATCATCAACTCCGAGATCAATATCATCAGAGGACCAAGATCAATATCATCGAAAATGTCATCGGGAAGGTCAAATCCATTCCCTTGGGAAAGCGGTGCAACTTCAAGGGGAACTCGAGGTGCGAGATCATCGGCAGCTTCAACTCGAGGTGCGAGATCATCGGCAGCTTCAACTCGAGGTGCGAGATCATCGGCAGCTTCAACTCCATAACCTTGGGCAAGCGGTGCAGCATCAACTCGAGGTGCGAGATCATCGGCAGCTTCAACTCCATAACCTTGGGCAAGCGGTGCAGCATCAACTCGAGGTGCGAGATCATCGGCAGCTTCAGCTCGAGGTGCGAGATCATCGGCAGCTTCAACTCCATTACCTTGGGCAAGCGGTGCAGCATCAACTCGAGGTGCGAGATCATCGGCAGCTTCAACTCCATTCCCTTGGGCAAGCGGTGCAGCTTCAACTCGAGGTGCGAGATCATCGGCAGCTTCAACTCGAGGTGCGAGATCATCGGCAGCTTCAACTCGAGGTGCGAGATCATCAACAAGGTCAACTCCATTCCCTCGGTACCCTAGTGACAAGAAACCAGTAAGAGTGGGGCTGGTAGTACACACTGTTGAAATGCTGTAGTTGTTGTTTTGTCCCAAGGTTTCGTTGTCCATGGACAACCGCTTTTGCTGGGCCAAGTTTTATGCATGCTTTAGCCCCAGGTGGCTTTACCTTTAGATGATAATTGCTTTTCTCTTGTGTCTCATGGGATGAATCCTATTCAGTTCCAGCAATCACCATACGATTGCGTCAAGTTCACTCCTAGTGAAGTTGACGTATTCGACAAATACCTAACGCCTTTTATGATCTTCAGATTCTAAACAGTTATTTTTTCCCAAACGCCTAATCTGATCTTCTTTTGCTGTGTATAAGAGATTAACAATCACTGTTTGCTGAAATACCAGTGGTACAGCTTGTTGGCCTTCGGATTGGGAAGGGTATGGGGTATACATTTATCCATTTGACCCAAAACGAGTTTGATTACAAGATCCTCCATTAATTCTTTTGTTTTAGTAATCTACAGGTACCTTTCGCGAAACTGCCTCTCTCTCTCACTCTCATTGGCGATCAGATCTCTCTCGACTTTTCTCCCCGTGGAACTCTCTTTCTTCTCCCCACTGTGAAGCGCTCTGTAATTAAGCAATTGTTCGATTAGATGATATGTATATTAGATTATGATATGAGTATCATATTATAGCTTGTATTAAATCTCTCTCTTTCTCGATTTCAGAAAACTTTTGTGGTATGAACACTCGAATATGTGTTATTTAGATTCGATATGTGTTATGATATGAGTATCAGATTAGAGCATGAATTAGATCTCTCTCTCTCTCTCTCTCTATTTCAGAAAACTTTGGTGCTATAAACACTCAAATATGTGTTATTTAGATCTGATATGTGTTATGATATGGGTATCAGATTAGAGCATGTATTAGATCTCTCTCTTGATTTCAGAAAATTTTTGTGGCATGAACACTCGAATATGTATTATTTAGATCCGATATGTGTTATGATATGAGTATCAGATTATAGCATGTATTACATATCTCTCTCTCTATTTCAGAAAACTTTGGTGGTATGAACACTCAAATTTGTGTTATCTAGATCCGTTATGTGTTATGATATGAGTATCATATTAGAGCATGTATTAGATCTTTCTCTCTCTCAATTTCAGAAAACTTTGGTGGTATGAACACTCGAATATGTGTTATTTAGATATGATATGAGTATCAGATTAGAGCATGTATTAGATCTCTCTCTCTATTTCAGAAAACTTTGGTGGTATGAACACTCGAGTATGTGTTATTTAGATCTGATATGTGTTATGATATGAGTATCAGATTAGAGCATGTATTAGATCTTTCTCTCTCTTTCAATTTCAGAAAACTTTGGTGGTATGAACACTCGAATATGTGTTATTTAGACCCGATATGTGTTATGATATGAGTATCTGATTAGAGCATGTATTAGATCTCTCTCAATTTCAGAAAACTTTGGTGGTATGAAAACTCGAATATGAGTTATTTAGATCTAAGATGTGTATTAGATTATGATATGAGTATTAGATTAGAGCATGTATTAGATATATCTCTCTCGATTTCAGAAAATTTTGGTAGTATAAACACTCGATATGTGTTATTAGATAATAGTTGACAGTTGATTCTCCTCTTGCTTACATGATGAATCATATTCAATTCCTGCCATCACCGTACGATTATCTCAGATTCCTTCCCACTGATGTTGAAATCTTCGACAAGTACTTAACACCGTTTATCCTAAATGAGCTTCGATATGGACAGTGAAAGATCCTCCATTAATTATTTTGCTTCGGGATGATGATTTTTCTCTTTTCTTTTTAACCCTAATAGTTTTTGATAATTACTTTTTGACCCTAGTATTTCTCCACATAACACAAATACACACAAATTGAATTTAATTATTTAGTGTTGTGCTATCACAACTTGATTCATTACTTCCTCAGGTAATTATATGTTTTCTTTTTAATAGTAAAAGTTTCCAGTTTTAGATCCATAAATTAATTAGATTCAGAGTCCGGTCTTTAAATATTCAGAATGTACTCAGATTGTACACATAAACCAAATGGTCACTTATATTAAAAATTCAGAAGCAAAAGAGTCTTTGATAATAAAAGACAGAATTATAACTATTAGTGTATTACTAAAACAAAAGAATTAAGAAGATGGCAATTTGATGAATCCATTTACAGTACAACCTCTATAAATTAATTATATTGGAACTTTGAAATTTTATTAATTTACAGAGATATTAATTTATTAAGATATATTTATTCTAAGATAAAAAAAATATTTGATTTTATAGACATTAATTGTCATTTTTTTGAAATTTGACATTTATATTAATTTTATTATATTATTTGGTGTATATAATATATATTGCATAGAATTTAAATATGATTTTATATATAATATTATTAAATCTCATCAAAAATATATTAAATGTTAAGAAAATATAAAGATAAATTTCATTGTGAATATAAAAATAATAATATAATAATAATTCTTATTTATATAAAATATGTATGCATATAAATTATTAATTTATAATTTTAATGCGACTATATATTTACATAAAATTTTCTAAAATAATATTATCTTATTATTTTATCGATTTGTGTCAAATTTTAAACCGGCCCAAATTGAGACCGATAAAATTTATTAATTTATAGAGATTATTAATTTATAGATTATTAATTTATAGAGGTTTCGATGTATATGGTTTCCGACTCATTCTTTGGTTTGATTTGGAACAGATATCATTGGAAACAGCTTGAATAACATAACAATAAACATCATTAAGATATCATTGGAGACAGCTTGAATAACATTACAGCAGTCCAATTGGTTTGATTTGGAACAGATAGCATTCCAATAACCTAACAAGCAACTTATTTGTAATAAAGCAAAACTCTTTCATTAATCCGATAGTAAGAAAGAGACATTGGAATAACAATAGCCCACCTTTTCATCAGCAAGCAAGTTTCTGGATAAGTTGGTCGCAGTCCACTGTTGTTACCATAACTGTTAAGCTCGCTTTCCCCTTCCAGCATCCAATGGCTATTGTTGATGAATTCACTTTGACTGCTTCAGACCCGTCCTTCTGAGCACCTGTAACAACCAAGAACCCGTTAAAAACATATCCAACATGACAAAAAGAAAAGTATCTTCTTAAAAATGAAACACACACCATCAACAAGAATAACAACGCAGTATCCCTCGGCTACTTCTGCTGCTTTCTGGCCAAACTGTGGATGAACAAAATCTGTGAACTTGATAGATTTGTATTGCAGGAGATTCTTGAAATCCACCATTGTTGCGTAAAGTAACTGCTTGGTCATGTAGGGAAGGATCACATGCAATCCCTCTGATGTTATCCGGAATGAGCAAGAGCCAGCTTCACATTCTCTCGCTGATTGTTTCTCCTGCGTTTTTGATACCCATACTTCTTAGTTTTGGTATATGACCAAGAGCAATATATATATATATATATATAAAATAGTGGTGCTTACAAACATCTTGAGGCCAACAGATGCGACCTTAATCTTCTCCCCTACCGCAAGGTTAAGCTCGAGAACATCCTTAACCGATCTTGAAACATAGTAAATCCTCTTCACGTTGCCTTTGGTGCTCGTGTCGCTGTTTCTAGTCACGAGATGGCCGTTGAGAGGAAAAGACTCATCGTTGATGCCGTAGAATCTCTTGATCCCGTCGATCACTGTTTCATCTCTCAAGAAAACAACAGGGTCAAGTCCTTTCCACTTCCCTTTCACTGGTGGTGGCACTTCTTTACCCAATTCTACAGTGCCTTCTTTGCTGGTGGTTTCCTTCTCAAGCTTCAAGCCATTGTCTGAAGCTGCTTCTTCTTCTACAACTATCTCCTCTTTATTCTCTTCAGGCTGAGTAGTAATCACAGTGTCAGAGACTTCTTCATATGAAGTTTTCTCAGATGAGTTTCTGCCTCTGGTATACCTTCTCTTCTCCTGAAAATCTGCAAAGAAAATTAATATTAAAGAACCAATTAGAGAGGTAAAGCACTTCAAAAGATCTTAAAACTCACCTGGTAGAGATGAAACTTTGTGAAGCACTGCGATAAAGAACCCCCCAGTGTTCTGATCATGAGGCACTATCCTCACACAACGTTCAAGAGGAAGATTACAGACTTCCTCAGCTGATTCATCAGAAGCTATTTCTCCTGTTGTTGAGTCTTTATCGCTTTTACCAGAAGGGAACATGCTTCTAAGAACTCCGTCTCTCTGCACTTTTGGAACATCTTTGTAAGATCTATACCAGCCACCTCTATCATGCACCTGAATCAACACATACACAAGCATGAGTGAACACTTATGTTTATACTTCAAAGAAAACATAGACGTTTCGTTCACCTTCCATTTCTTAAGACCTGGTCTTCGGATAAGTTCAGGAAGCTTATCTGAGACATCTACAAGCTCAACAGAGCCTCCACATCTCCTCAGAATCTGAACAATATAATCAATCAGCATCCAGAAGAATCAGGCTTACGGAGAAAGAAAGTAATGAATTTACTTGAGCAACAACAGCTTCATCTTCAATTGGGTTCATTGAGCAGGTTGAGTATACCATTCTCCCACCAACTTTTAGCAGAGACAAACCTGAAAGCCAGAGAATGCAGATATAAATCAAAACATAAGATTCTGCAAGTCAGGTCATTATTATATAAGCTTACCTCTCATGGCAATCACAACTTGTAGACTATGAAGTCCATTCCCTGATCCAGAGTTCCTGTGCAGTCATAAATAATTAAATAAATAAATAGATTCAAAGCAAGTGGAATAAAAAAAATGTTAATATGGAAACCATCTTCGCCATATGTCTGGAGCCTTGCGCAGAGTGCCATCACCACTACAGGGTACATCGCATAAGACACGATCAAACAGAAGCTGATCAATGGGATGATGACACTTCTCAGATGCTATCGAGTTGCAGTTTGGGAAATGTTGACCTTCATTGTTGGTGACTATCAAGTTGGTTGTACACGTTCTCTTAGTTTGGTGAATAAGAAGGTTAGATCTTTTGTAATCCACATCATTCGCCACCACCTGATTTCAACCGAAACAATTAGGAAAAAGGTAAGAAAATGATCTATCAACCAACAAAAAAAAAGAGTATTAATTTACAAACCATTCCATTAGGTAGAGATCCTGGTTCTGCTGATTCATGAATTATCTCAAGAAGCTGAAATGTCTTGGAGCCAGGTGCAGCACACACTGTTCAGACAAGTGAATCAGTTATATGTCTCAAAGTAATGTCTAATTGATGAAAATCACTCACTGTCGAGTACAAAATGATCTGGATGCACATCAAGGAAGAGAGGAGGTACCTGCATAGTCACAAAAATACATAAAAACTCGATTAAAATGTGGTAGAGCATTAATGAGCATACCATGCTAACAGCTTCTTGCCTGGTCATGTTCCCAACTTCAGTTTCCAACTTCAAAAACTCATGAAACCTGAATCGTGAACTAACACAACGAGTAAGCATTATGAAAATGAAGATTTTGTTATTGAAGCCAACATGGATGAAAACAAAACCTTTCAAGAGTCTGGTTTTTTCTAATCTCCTTGCGAGAGAAATTAGAATGCCAAGCAAGATTGTTAGGGTACCAAGGCAAGGGCTTGATCGCCTCCACTTCACCACTCTCCACAGCCTTAATCAAATACCATTTCAGAAGCTTCCTTTTGTGTAAATTGACAAAAGAGTTTATAGAATTTACCTCAGCCTGAAGAGACTTCACGAAGTCATTCTCCAACATCGATAAAATCTCATCGCAAAACTGGCCACTAAGAAGAAGCAAATGTTTAGTCAAAAACCACAAAACCTTTTTAATAATAATAATAATATTTCAAAAAAGGGTTTGACTTTGGTTACTTGGAGTTGACTCTGAAGGCAGCAGGCAATGGCTTACGAAGAATCTCAATGAATGAATCCCACTCCTCTGCTTTCACTATCCTTTGCTCCTACACACTCACCACAAGACAACTACTGGTTCCATGTAATGTACTTTGATTAGAGATCCATTGATTCTTTGTACCTTGTAATACTCCTCGAAATCGAGATTCGACCAGGTGCGATTCTGGATGGTGGAATCGAAGGGAGCATCGGACTTGAGAGGTTTTGGAGCGTTTTCTCTGCTCTCTTCTGATTGGTTTCTGTGAGAACGGCCTCTGTGTCGTCTTCCTCTTCCCATCGTTGTTGACTCCGCCGCCGAGTTTCTGCGTCCAGAGAGAGGGGTTTAGGGTTTAATAGATTTTGATCTCCGTTTTATAAAATAAAATAAACAGTTTAATGGCTAACGGTTAACAAACTCGCAATATTAGGCGCGCATGGTTTTGTAACTTTTTGTTTCTTATAACATCTTATATTTATTATTATCAAAAGAAGATTAAGAAATTACATGAATCCAAACATACAACCAATACATTTTTAATTAAAACATGATAATAGAAAAGTAATAACATCATGCATCCTAACTCTCGTACAAGATAGACTGATTCGCTAACTTTATCTATTTTTGTTATCGGTCTTATATGATCTTGTGTTCGGCTATTATTTATTGTGATCCAACGTCTTTTATCACTTAACAGATCAGTGGGTACGATCTATCTGTTACATCGCTGTCCATTCCATACACTCCCGCTCTAGGAGATAACATGATTTGTTGTATTTTATCTATTTTATCTATTTTCTTCTTCTTCTTTTTTTAAAAAGAGATTCTAGTATGAAAAAGGAGAAAGAAGTTAAATTACTTGATGTTTCAAAATAAATTAATTACTCTGAATCTAGCTTAGCCACCATATATGATGGATATGTAAATTAATTTCGGAATTATCAGAATACTCAATTACGAATATTGTATTTTCTAGATTCTAATTAGAAATTAATGGGATGGATTATGTATTAAAATTAAAAAAAATGTAAATAAATAAGCATAAATTAAATTACTCACAAATCTTATACTCTCTCCTTTTCATAAAGTTAAATTTTTAGTCTTTTCACACCTCTTAAAAAATGATTAGTGCATAGTAATAAATATCTTGGTCTATGTGTAAAAGCAACTTTTTATAAGTTTAGACCACTAGTTTTAATTAAAACTTCTTGAATTTACCAATTTTTTAACTTATTAAATATGCATTGAAATTTTGTAAAACAATTTTTTTTCCAAAACATTCATTTTGTGGAACGGATGTAGTACTTTATCTGACTTTAATTATTAGTGGTTTAACTTCTTTTTGTTTGAAACATACTAGTAGTGGTTAATTATTTCCACTTATAAGTTATACAAATACATGCAACACCAAATCATCGGATACTCTCAAGCTACACACACATAAAATACATGCATTCACGTGCATACACATGCAATATGGATATGAAATCATAGAGCACATACGAAATCACCATTCTTCTCCTCATCATCATCATCGACCTCATCATAAATATCAGCATCATCGATATCATCAAGATCAATAAGGCTTCCATCTATTAAGCCTAATCCACCATTGTCGTTCTTACCATTCACATCCTTTCTCGCTTCTTCTATTATCTTCACTATTTCTTCAACACTCTGCCCACAGTTCTCTTCTTCTTCTTCTTCTTCCACTATGTTCTTATCTGCGAGAACCGGCCCTGGATTCTTCAAGAACCAGGAGTGTTCTTCGATTTCCGGTACAGTTATTCTCTATCGTGGATTCAAATTAGAAACCCGGTATTAGCATAGTTTTAAAGGTATCTAAAATCTAAATAAACGTAGATATATTAATTAAGATTCATTTCGGTTTTTAATTGAACTTTCATTATGATTTAGTTTATATTGGTTTGGTTTATCTATGTTTATAAAAACAATTTTAAACCAAACTAAACCGGTATGTCTTACATTACCGGTTTAGGTTTTCATTCATATTACCTTGTCAGGGCCAGCAACGAAGATACGAGATAAGAGATGCTTGCATTCGGAGGAAATCCTGACGTAGTCCGGTATGGTGTACTGTACATTTAATATCCTCTGTAAAGTATATATTATTAGTTAATTATTCTTAAAATATATATATATACAAGACAATATCTCTAAAGTTAACTAGTGGAATGAAACGTTCGGTTATAATATTTTTTAGAAGTACCTGAATTGTTTTTCTAATGTTTCTTGGATCGTCTGGATCTTCAAAGGGATAAGCACCAACTAACATTACATATAATGTTACCCCACACGACCATACATCTGCAATCTATATATTAAAAGTAACATTATATAATGATTTAATGATTTTAATATAAACAAGTTGATGTTATAAATTTATTCAAATATTAGTTGGTAAGTGATTGATACGTACCTTCCCGTTATATTCTTTTCGGGACAGGACCTCCGGAGCAACATAAGCCGGAGTTCCCACGGTAGATTTTGGCTGAGAGTGTAGAACTGATGACTGCATGCATTTACAAAATATATATATATATATATATATATATATATATATATATATTGTCAATTATACCTTCTGATATTCTGATCAATGAAGATGAGCTAAATTATGTGTAATAGTACCTTCGAATACCCGAAGTCGCATATTTTAAGCTGCGACGAGGGGCTCCCATCTAAGAGTGTATTCTCGAGCTTGAGGTCTCTGTGACATATTTGCTGCAAGTAAAAATTTGTTACATAACACTTCAATTATACTACATGAAGATGTAATTTTATAACGTTCATATAAGAATAAATGTGGTAATACGTACCATAGCGTGACAATAGCTAACTCCCGAGATAAGTTGTTTGAAATAGTACCTTGCCTAAATAATAAACAAAGACTAATCAATATAATTATCCACGAGACCACTATTGAATTATGGACGTTAGTGATAAATTAAGTAATACTTCGTCTTCGCTGAATCTACCGGCACTGCAAATTCTTTCAAAAAGTTCACCGCCTGCTGCATACTCCATTACTATGGCAAGATGTGTTGGTGTTACAAAAACCTGCAAAATAGACAGAACACAACACATTTAATTTATTCTATTTTGATTTTCCTCAAGCTCAAAGCCGACCTACAGATTGCTTCAATTATTATATAGTCTTGATTTTTTAAAACAAGAATTTTCAACGCCATGACTAATTATACATACGCTGGCATATGAAACTCGAATGCTGGACTGTTGGAGAATAAGACATATTTATTTATTAAAAGCAATTTAATACGAAATTTCTCTGAGAAGAAGAGGTCCAAAGTCCAACCATATGGAATGATACACATAATTTACATGACCAGCTAGCTATATAGATTTTATTCTAACGCTGGACTGAAATCCAGATGATGTTAATAACCATATTCTAGAACACTAATTAAATTGACCAATATATCTAGAAATGTTACTAAGTAAATGAAACCACCAATAGTCGACTATTAAGTCTATATATTATTATCAACATATTTGTATCAAATTATTTTGTCTTATATATGGCTTATGAGATTTCTGGACAACGCTGGATTATAGACCAGACCAGACTATGAACAATACCTCTTTGAATCTGATGATATTGGGATGCTTCAAGTCTCTATGATTTATGATCTCTCTCTGTACATGTTCATCAATCTGTACAAAAGCAACCCCTTAATCCATTTACTGATCAAAGAAACTAAGAAAATTATTCATGAAAAAAAGAGTTAAAAGATCGATTCATTTACGCATAAATCTTGTGTAACCAAAAAAAAAAAAACGAGTACTTTAGGGAAAGGAAAAACAAATACCTTAAGGCCTCTTTCGATGTACTTAACGGCGTAAAACTTTCCGTTGGCTTTCTCTCTGACGAGCTTTGCAACTCCAAAGTTGCCGGAGCCAAGATCTCTCAATATGTCGTACCTTTCCATCGATGATGATCGGATCAAAGAACAGGGAAACTAGCCTATTTGTCTATGGGGTCTCTGTCCACAACTTGTTGGTTTGGTTACTCTCTTTTTTATTCCTTCGAGGTTATTAAAGTGAAGATAGAAGAGAATACGGCTTCTGTTTTGGTTCAGTTACATATAGGTAGCATATTTATTTATATACACATCAACTCGTAAGCACCGATACATACAGTCAGCACCAACGCAGACGTGCTTTTCTCGTCATAGGCCCCTGTGAGTTTTGGGCCGTCAAATTTTGTCAAACTAGGCCCATCTGACACGTGCTTCTCTTCAAGAACATGAGCAATAGAGACGGGGGCAAGGTGGTGACTCGCAAGCCGTTCAGTTCAGGTCTCTTTTCATGGCTATTTAAGTGTTCGTACGTTCTTCTGAAAATTGAATATACACTCTTTATTTGTCAACAAAGAATACGCGTTTTAAGAAAATTAATTATTAGAAACATTTTAAATTTTTTTTTTGTAAACTAACATTTAAATATCTTCTGATGCTATCATTAATCTTCATCCCGGGGCCTGAAAAGTTGACACCTAACACCTAATTGAGTGATTGCGATTATCCATTTTTAGTATATATTCTCTCTTTTTAAAAGAAACATTTTGCCAAACTTACTTGTTATCTATTTTCAAATAGATAAACACCAATTTTTTCTTAGCTGTGACAATGATGGCATACATTTTAGATTCGTGATGCTTTTCCGCAAGCCAATAAAACATCAACAAATTCATATAGATAGTATTATAAATAAATAAATAAATGAACTTATTTAATTATACTAAGCTGGTTTAACAGGTCAACGGCTGAATTATACTGTACTAACGTGCGTTGATTGTAGTTACATTCTGAATGCCCACCCATATATATAGCAAACACATCATCGTGATAGCTAATAAGTATTCTGACATGATATTTTAATAGAGTAAGTAAATAAATATTTGAAGTGATTATTGAAACCTATAATATTTCTATTTAAAAGAATGGTAAACCCTAAATCTCTTCGTGATCTTCTCTCAAATTAGTAAAATAAGCGAAAACAGCAAATCCGTTTTTAGCCACCCTCTCGACCGAACAGCTCAGCAAATCCTCAGAGTCATCTCTTGTGATATGACCAAGAAATATAGACATCATCATGTTATTAGATACCTATCCTTTCCTTCATATGATATTATTATTATTTTTCAAGATATTCTACTCTAATAATATCATATTATACACGTACAATGTATTGTAATTTTATTTAACTGGACCTTTCACATGTAATATACTTTTTCTTCAGATATCACAAACTTATGGAAGACAATGCCTTTGATAAAGCGAATAGCAGAATCACTAGCTAAACCAAAAACAATTGGGTAAGTGGACAAAATACACATAGCATGAAGCAAGTGGTTAAAGTGCAACACCACCAAAAGAATTTGCACTGAAATTTTTGAAAGTGGTACTGACAATTAAGAAAGAAATGTTGTTTCACCTTGTTTATAACAGAACAAATTGAATCTTACTTTCTAGATTTGAACAAAGTGAAACTCT
The DNA here is from genome assembly GCF_000695525.1 of Brassica oleracea var. oleracea. Taxonomy (NCBI): domain Eukaryota; kingdom Viridiplantae; phylum Streptophyta; class Magnoliopsida; order Brassicales; family Brassicaceae; genus Brassica; species Brassica oleracea. Next base: position 525,710 of record NC_027748.1, read on the forward strand.
TTTCTTATGTATAGGAATCTTTCCATTGTAAATGGCAATTCAACCACATGGTTTTGAGTTTGTGGCCTAATCAGCAATAGAACCCTTGAACCGGATTTATAAAACCGGTAATAGAAAACCGGATTGATCATACTTGTCTTGGTTCATATTTCACAAGCTTTTGCCACTTATAGCGCGCGAGATTCAAACGTTAAAAGGAAAGACAAGGCCACTCTGCAGATTAAAATGATCAAATCCTTATTACAACAAACGAATACGAACTCGTTATGGTTTGTTTATGTACAGACAAAAAAAAAAAAGATTCATGCAAACTCAAAGTAACACAAACACACACTCAAAACATATCAAACACAAATGGTTTTCAAGGCTCCGGGGACAACGGCGGTTGAGGCAGAGACGGCGACGTAGGCGTCTGAGGCTGCTGCTGCTTATCCTGCGAATCAGTAGAAGACTCCTTCTTATGCGAGAAACTCAAACTCTTCCTCCTAACCAAAAGATCCCCAAACCTCCGAATAAACGCCTTCTTCTTCCTCGCCGCCGCCACCGCCCCTTTATCATTCAACTCCCCTTCCTCCAAACTCTCCAAATCCTCCGGATTAATCGTCTCCACCTCCTCCAAAAACGTGCACGACGACCTCCTCTTGTGATGCGTCTGCGCCCCTCCAGCATGCGGCGTCTCCGCCACGTCAAAGATCGAGCCCTTGAACAGATACGAATCCGAACTCGGAGAGTTCCCTTCACCACTATCATCCGTATGATGACTAGTATCTCCCTGCCCTTTGGCCGTCTCTTCCTCCACAGACTCCTTGTGCTTGTGGTGGTGGTGATGGTTGTGCGCGTGGGTCAGCTTCATGAGACTAAAGCTACACGTCTTACCAATCATCTTCTTATCGATATGATCTTGTTTACTATTATGCTCTCTCTTCTTCTCCTTCTTCTCTTTCTTCTTCTCTTTCTTCTCCTCTTCCTTCTCCTCAACCCTAACTTCAACTTCCTTCTGCAACGAGTCTTGCCTGCTCAAGCTCCTATGCCTCTCTTCCTCCATAGCCACCTCGAATTCAGACAAAACCTTCTTCAGCTTCTTCACATTCTCATTAGCAACAGCTTCATTCACCTTAACCCTCTCAATCTCAAGCATAGCATCCCCCAACTCCTCTTCCTTGTCCAGCAAGGCATCTTTCAAATTCGAATTCTCAGCCCTAGCGATCCCCGCGGCTTCTTTCGCCACGTTAGCCTCGCTGATCGCTTGCTTGAGTATATCCCTAACCTTCTGATTCTCGTCTTTAGCCTTCTTCCCGAGATTCTCAGCCGCCACGAGAGCTACAAGCAACCTATTGTTCTCATCAAGAAGAGAACTCTTCTCATCCTCTCCTCTCTTGATGATGCTAACAAACACAGACTCCTTCCCGTTCCAAGCCGTTAGAGACTCCTCCGCTTCGATACGTAACCTCTCGCTCGTGTTCTTGAGAAGCTCAGCTTCTTTCCTAACCTCCTCGTGCTTCTCCTTCCACTCCTTGGAATCAAGCCTCGCAGCCGTTAGCTCTGTTTCAACAGCCGCGAGCTTCTCTTTAGCCTGGCTAGCGTCGGTAGCTACTTCCTTCAACGCCAAGGCAAGATCATCCATCGCTTTCTTGCTCGTCATCTCAGCTTCGATGGCTTCTTTAAGCTCGCTCTTAACCGCCTTTATCTCCTCGAGCAAGTCTGATACTTTTAAAGAAGAAGCCTCCGCGGCGTCGTGAGCCTGCGCCATCTCGATCTTTAAAGACTCGATGTCTGAGTCTTGAACGGAGCTGTCGTCTTCGCTCGAGTCTTGGCTGTGGAAAGATCCGTCGATCCTCTCTTTTAGCGAAGCGATCTCTGCTTTGGATTCTTCTAGCTCTCGTGATTGGTCTTCTAACGAAGAGAGGAGCTTCTTCTCTGTTTCTTTGGCTCTCTCGGCCTCGGTTTGAAGATTCTTCAACAAGGCGTCTTTCTCCGAGAGCGCGGCTTTTAAGGAAACGACGTCGCTTTCGAGAGAAGAGGCTTTCATCTTGGAGAGCTCTGTATTTATATCAGCGACTTTGTTTGATGAATGAAACCTTGGAGAGGCTGCGTCAATAGATTGTTTCTCGTCAACTTCTCCCATTTTGACGATTATCAACGTTTTTTTTATTTTTTTATTTTTTTATTATAAAAGAAGAGCCAAGTCTTGGGTTTTGATTAGAGAATATATTTGAAGGGCTTGGAGAAAAATCTATTGGTCAAAAATAAATAACGTTACTTCCTTTTTTGTAGGGGAAAGTTTTGTTTTTTTTGCGGCAACAAAATAAACGAGAGCCGATCAATTCGGACTATTATTTCCGAAGAAGATGGTTTTCTCCTTGCCAACCATTCACTCGTTTTACTTTCATAATCTGATATTATAATAAAGGTCAAACAAATATATAACATCACAAAGTCTTCTTTAGTTGTGGACAAAAAAAACACGAGACATTGAAACTTCATAACGGTGAGATAACAGTTTTGCAACCGATACAACTGGAAGAATATAACTAACATTAGGACTAGTAGTTTGACCTCTCCCTAACACAGCTAGCGAAAGAGGTTGATCTTACCAAAACCGCAAGGCAAACTTACCGTCTACGTGTTTCTTCGTCAAGAGAATGTCCTTAATTACGCTCACACGGACTAATTTGGAGAGGTAATGTGTACAAATGGTTTACTTGTTTTTACAGTTTGCAATTTGCAAAGCTAAGCCGGTGCATAAACTCATAAAACCAAAAAAAATAACATACGATAAGAGTCAGGAGACATCAACATACTAATTGTTTTAGAAATGAGATTAAACAACGAAAAGTTCACAAATACACAAAAAGCAAATCATACTTGGACAAGAAAATAAGAAAAAACCAACAAAGCATCATTCATCATTGTTTTAGAGTCTTACTAATACGAAAAGCCTTCTTGAAAGACCATTATCTAAAATCCAGCTACGTCTATTTAGAGAACAACAAACCCCAACACAGTCACATAATACACGACCCAAACGAACAACACAACACTTAAGCACGCTCTCCTCTGATCCTGCGAGCGAGCTGGATGTCCTTGGGCATGATTGTCACACGCTTGGCATGAATGGCGCACAGGTTAGTGTCCTCAAAGAGTCCCACAAGGTACGCTTCTGCTGCCTCCTGGAGTGCTAGCACCGCATGGCTCTGGAAACGCAAATCAGTCTGCAAATAAAATAATACATTAAAAGAGCATGAGTTATACATCCATGAACACGCAGTTGAATAAATAAGCACAATACCTTGAAGTCCTGAGCAATCTCACGAACAAGCCTCTGGAAAGGGAGCTTCCTGATCAACAGCTCAGTACTCTTCTGGTACTTACGGATCTCACTGTCAACAAGAACCAAATATCAATCACAAAACCAAACATATTATTCAATTGCGGGAGAATCATATTCAACATACCGAAGAGCAACAGTTCCGGGCCTGTAACGATGTGGCTTCTTCACTCCACCAGTGGTTGGTGCAGACTTGCGAGCCGCCTGTAAAAAAAAATTGAAAAACATCCGATTAAAAACCTAAAATCTCTACAATGTAACAAACAAACGTGAGAGAGAGAGAGAGAGAGAGTCCATACCTTAGTAGCAAGCTGCTTCCTAGGGGCCTTTCCTCCTGTAGACTTACGAGCGGTTTGCTTGGTACGAGCCATCTGAATACCATCAAAACAATACCAATACGGTTTAAACCTAATTAACAATCTAAAGCGAAATCATTCCTCCTTAACCTAGAATCTAAATCCAGAAGATGAATCGGCTCAAGACGATAACGATCGAGGACAGATACGATTCAAACGACTACAGAAGCTTAACGATTAAACGAAGAAACAATCTGAGTATTCGGGAAAAGAACTTTTACCTTCTTCTCTCTGTCGCTTTCGCTTCTCTGAATTCAAATTAGTGCTCCGATCTCGAAAAGGAAGATAATAAAAGTATTCTCGCGTGTAGGGCTGTTGATATTTAATTTATAGGCAACGATGTCAAAAGCAAGTTGACGATCCGACGGTTGTTATCGCTCATCAGTGTGTTTCTCGTGTTTCTTAATCGTACCGACTAAAATACCACAATGTGTGTTTTCTCTCAGCCAGTCAACGGTTCAGATCTACCGTTTACAGGTTTGACGCGGATCGCCAATCTTACGTACTCGATTTCGATTGGTCGAATACAAAACGTCACGGATCGGTGAAATCAACCGTTCTGATTAAATTTTAGGTAGAAACATGATGGGCTTAAAGATAAGGCCCATTAATTACAGAATCCTACGGGCACGTTACGTTCCGGTTTAGTTTATTTTGCATTAAAAACCAATTTCGGAGTCGTCATCTTCCTCTTCGCCCAGATTCATCATTTTCCCAGGTATGGATTCTCTCTGACAAGATCTGATCCGTGAACGGATTCTGATTTGCTGATTATTGTTCTTGTAGATTCGAATCCGGTGATTATCAATTGCATTTCGTGTTTTTCTTTTCAAATCTGGATTCAATTCGAAGGATCTGATCGTTTTGGTTGGTGTTGATTCAGTTATGGATTGGCAAGGACAGAAACTAGCGGAGCAGTTGATGCAGATCCTGCTCTTGATCGCTGCCGTTGTGGCGTTCGTCGTTGGTTACACGACTGCGTCGTTTAGGACGATGATGTTGATTTACGCGGGAGGCGTTGGTGTCACGACGTTGATCACGGTGCCAAACTGGCCATTCTTCAACCGTCATCCACTCAAGTGGTTGGATCCAAGTGAAGCGGAGAAGCATCCTAAACCGGAAGTCGCTGTTAGCTCGAAGAAGAAGTCATCTAAAAAGTAGCACAATCTTCTTTTGTAATCTCTCTTATTTTTCTAGACCTTTGATATAAAAAAAAGACATGTTCTGGATTTTGCTTATGAATAAGATAGTCTAAATGACATAATAATGTCGATTGATTCTGAGACATCCTTACTTACCTGTTTATGTAAGAAGACAATAATTTAAGCGTTGTCTGTAAGAACAGAACCAAGCTCATGTACATTCCATGTCTTTTTTTAGTTTTTACTAATTGTTCAAATCAATCACTAGAAAAAGAGCAATGGTAGCAAGAGCTAGTATAGACTCTGCCATTACGAGAGAGCTAAAGGAGGGTGACGAGAATGAAAATGAGAAGCGCAGCGATGAAAGAATACTTGAGAGCAGCGACAAGGATAGCAAAAGAGATGAAGAATAGCTGAGACAAGACTTGAAGGCTAGCCCATGTCAATACTCCAGCTAATCCAACGGCCGCAAAGTTATCTTGATCCGGCTTCAATAGATCCCCCAACCGGAAACTGAAACCATCTTTCTTGGGATCATCATCGTTACTAACCGGTCTGTTTCCGCCACCAGAAGACTCCTTGTTGCCACCGCCATTTTGCGCATACGTTGTGAGCTTTAAGGGGGATTTGCAGAAATTAACACGATGATGAGGAACGCTACATGAATAACGAGGCTTTAGTGTGATAGTAGGCACAAAGGGCTTTAGTGTTAACAGCATCGTGAATTGTGGATTTCAAATCAAATGATCTTTGCTGGGATGATAGGAGCTGTAAGTCTTATCTGCAATCGAGAAAAACAGAGGTCAAATAGAATCCAAATCCTCGAGGATATGAATTTACCACAAGAGGTAAGCATATCAAAATGACTATTTGGAACTCAAAATCGAAGCCGAAACCTAATTCTCCCCATGAATTTTATAGCTTCAATCGAACTAAAACCAATACCCAGATATGAATCAATCCGCATCCCACCCAATTATCCAGCACAGATCAATTGCGATTGAGTAGTACACCAAACCCAACTCACCTGGAATCCGCCATGTTTACTCCTCTTAGAAGACGAGCGAAATCAAGTGGTGTTCGTTTAAGAAATTGGACTCAATGGCTAAGATTCAATCTTACGGAAACCCCTTTTAATATTTAACGGCTATGATTTAATCTTCTCCCTCGCTATTTGGTTTAAGTTTCAATCTTAATTTCTTCTAGCTAGCTCAAATGTTGATTAACATCATCATAAGTCATAACAAAGAACAATGACACACTTTTATTTATGCAATGCAGAGTTGTAGTTCATAATATCCTCAGATACACAAAAACAAATCATCCTGAGAAGAGAGAAAGAAAAGAGACTAGTAAATTATTACCTGGGTTCTAATCTTTTACAAAAGGGACGCAACACTAAAGAATCATCAAAACTAAAAATAAAAATTTCAATCTCCAAATTACACTTTCTTTATACCCCTAAAAAAATACAGACTTTTTCTATTAAAAAAAAAAAAGGAACATACAACCTATTCCCCCTACCAACCTCCAACCACAGAGATGGAGAGAAAAGCTCATAGGTTTCTCTAGTTTTACGTCTTGCTGAAGTGGAAAGATTTGGCAACACCCAAGTGATCAGCTAGCCGTTCTACTGTGGACTGCACCGTTTTAGACACCGGTGAGAGCGAGTCTGGGAGACTAGGGTGGCATTGTGGTAAATACGGGTCATCATCCTCTGTGCGGCTCAAGCAAGTGAGTACAGACCGGCAGAATATGAATCTACACAACAACCAAGGTAATATTAGAGAAGCTGCCTTGTGTGGTTCTCATTCCCTAAAACTTTGAAAAAATAAGACTCACCTGAGAATCAGCCGTCTTAAGAACTGATCAGGCAAGACCTGAGCCCAGACAAGATTCAAGACTTTGGAAGTCAAGAGGATCGTTTCCCACTCAGAGAAAGAAGCAGATAGTATGCTCTCTGCTTCATCATAAACCTCCTGAAGATATGTGATCAAAGATGGTAAGAAGAAGAAATGCCACATTATGTCTTACAAATGTATTTCAAAATCAAATAGCTTACAGGTTCGGGATCCGAGTTCGAGAGGCCCAGCATTTGACAGAATGCCTGTAAAGGAGCTGTCAAGAAAAAAGTAAACTGACTTCCGTTTAGTGCTGCTGCTGTATCATCAGCAGATGATGGGTTCTCCAAAGATGGCTTCAGAGGAGAAAGAAGTAGAGCAACAGGCTCCCCTCTCTCTGCACCATTCAAAACCTGAAGCTCACAATCCGTTAGCCAATATCGCACAGTGACAAAGAACAACTATAAGAATCTCCTGAGAGAATGATAAGACTAAGTTAGGACAAACCTGCCTTGAATGCTCGGCTAGTGTCGCTATCAATGACCAAGAAAAGCGGTTTCCTTGTAAAAGGGATTAGATCACCAGGGTAAAGGTTGTTTGAACCTGAAGAGAAGAAAAAAAAAAACAAGACAGTGAGTGAGAAAAGTCTGCTCATTCACTGCCCACTGGAGACATATAACAATGTAAATCCGAGGAAAACAACTTACCAGAGCCTCCTCTAGGACCTAACCAAAGACAATCATCATAATAACCCCCAGAAGATTTGTGTCCATTGCTATGAGGTTCTGACTTGTAACTCTTCTGCTCTTGGGAAGCTCGGCCAAGCAGCTTGCTTTTTGATGTTCTGCTTGAACCGACAGCGTTCTCTGGCTGCGCAACATTCTCACGAGCAGCAGGACCACCTGGATAACCGTCACCAACATGTTAACATCAAGAAGTTCCAAAGTGACAACAAAAAGAAAACTAACCAGAAGCAGATAGATATATCAGCATCACACACTCTGGAGAGAGCTCATCACAAATCATCGCCAAGACCTGAACATACATAATAAAGGGAAAAAAAAAAATCAGAAACTCCTAAAGATTTTTTTTCCTAATATGAAACAGATAATAAAAAACTCACCGCAAGTAAGTGGGATACTGTGGGACGATAAAGAACAGCTTTCCTAGGATTAGGAGGTAACGACGGATCAGCCATATCAGCAGCCAATTTCATATCTATAATCCCAGAAGTTAACGTATGATCAACCACAAAACCATTCTCTTTCGTCTCAACAGGCCGCTTCTTGTAAAAAGAACCACTAGGCTCCCACTCTAAACACTGCATCATTCTATACGTATCCAACGTCACTTCAGCGTATTTCACCTAAATGATTACAAAAGGCCACAGGGTTTAAATGAGATATGAATCTTAGGTTCAATAAAAACAAAACACTGCTTGTGTAATGCTTACCTCGTTACGGTGGTAGCTAGCTAGTAGAGCATCACGAAACTTGAAGAGCTTCTTAGCGTGGAACCTCGCAAGGTACGTCTGAGAAGCTGGATACGAATCAAGCATAGCGCAGTAACGAAGCGGCCTGACGTAAGTTAAGTCCACGTCAGCTTTCGTAAACCGAGTGATCTCTTGAACAACTATCCTCCACTCCTTGAAGTTGGTCTCCTGCAGCAAAAGATCAAAACTTTTAAAACAGAATCAAAAGCCCTCAGATCAAAAAAGATTGAATCTTTTTACCCTAAAATTAGACTTGCTGTCGTCAACCAAAGCCCTAAGCTTCTCAGCCAAGTGCAAAACCATCTCCCTCCGATCAACAATCAACGCCACGAGCAAGAACCTCGCGTAGAACCTCAGCTCCTTGGACCTCGCGCTGAGATCCTTCCTCTCCTCCTCGAAGTACCTCCGCTTGAGAATCGCCTCGTAGAAGACGTAGGACTCGAGGAGGAAGCGAGCCTCGCTGGTCCTCATGTACTGGCTGAAGTAGAGCTGCCCAATCCGGCTCGCGATCTCGCCGATCTCCCACCGGTTCAGGCCGGAAGCGACGAGCTTGGGGCGGTGGGACTGCTGGTAATTCCAGAGCTTCATGTAGGCCTTGAAGACCTTGTGGAAGTAGTGGCTCTGCGCTCGCCCCAAGGCAGGGAGATCGCGGACTCTCGCGAACTTGCGGTCGGCGTTCTCCACCAGGGCTCGGAAATTGCGAGAGACGTCTTCCTCCGCCATTTTTGGAACTGTTTTGTGGCCCCTTTTAGTTGCGGTGAGAGTCGCCGTCGTTTATCATCGGCGGAGAGAAAGAGAGAGAGAGAAAGGGAAATACTTTAATGAGATTGGCGGTGGAGAGAGAGAGAGAACAGATGAGAAAGAGTAAATATGGTTTTCTTTTTCCTTTTTTTTTTAATTTCGCTTTATTTAATATATTTCCCCGATTTATCCTTCCTTATTTTTTTCCAATTTTTATTTTACTTCCCCTTTTTAGTTATTCACCTTTACAAAAGCAGTAGAAAAATAATAGAATCCTTGGGATTAATAATAATCTTTCATTTAATAGTTATTGTTACTCATAAGTCATAATAACCTATGAAATTTGAGAGCAAAATAGAAAGGAGCTCTGAGCAAAGAATGTGTAGATTTTAAATAATTATATGTAAAATCATATTTGAATGATTGATTTTTGGGTTTTAATTTTGTATTTGAAAATTGATGCTTTAGCGTATAATCAATGTATTTGCTTAAAATGTAATATATGAGTGGTAAAACTTTATTAGTAAAATCAAAATGTAAAAAGACAAAAAAAAAATGTATTGATTTTTTTAGTATTTGTGGATAAAAAACATCAATATTTATACATAGATGGGGTATATATTAGGGTGATTAGCTATCACGATACTACTTGCATTCTGAATCTTATTACATCAAGCTTTAGTTTTGCAAATGCGTGACATTGAAATTTAAAAACTAGCATTATTCATCATTTTCATTTCAGCACCAGAACATTTAATAAAGTTATTAGCTGGATTGTTGCAGATAGGAGTATGCATCGCAATGAGCGAGAACGCATGTGCGCACGAACCCACAAAAGAATTTGCAGAATCATAAAATCCCGTGTGTTGTGTAATCATGGTAAGACGAGCTGGCATCAACGCAAAATATGTACACGATGATGATACACGCAGTACATATATATATAGCGTCATTGTATAGTTTAAGCACATGTTCTTAACTAACGTACCTACTTGGTTAGCGATGATAATGTTTTATTATTCAATCTCCACAATTAACTAACTGACCCATATACTAATCGTGGCAACAAGGCAAATTATATGATCTTTTTTAGTTAGTTTTCTTCAGTAATACGTCTTAAATTACATGATGGTAGCAACAAGCAACTTGCACATGATATGCCTATATACATCATTTTATCATATGCCGACGCACGGCATGGCTAGAAGCCTTTTTTTATATATCTCCTAACAACGAGTTATATACGGATGTATTTCTCGAACTCATTAAAGATGACTCGGTGAATCAGTGGCAAACATCTATAACAATACCAACTCGATTATTTAGAGGAACCCTAGGGGAAAGTGTTACTAGTTAGAATATGCATTTCGTGACAAAAAAAAGGGTTAGAATATGCATAACAAAGGCGTTGACTTTTTAATACTGATCACTAGTTTTTTAACTTTCCGGGTGTTGTTCCAAATTCAGCTAATGGTGTAATCATCACATATACTGAAATTTATTTATAAAGGTGGACCGACGTGACCTGTCGTGATGCTGATTCTCATTTTTCGGGTATTGTTGAGAACATTATAAATTTAAGAAAGATGAGAAATCGATTTTTTCAATGGTCGAGTTTGATTTAATACCATTGCATAAATGAATAAAGCCTGCTTAAGATTCATCTTTGGGTTCTAATTATGTGGTTATCTGATATAAAGAGAATCTTTAGATGGTTGACCAAAAAAAGAGAGTTCGTAGAAAATGAGAGTAAAGTAAGTATATTTTATACTAAAACGAGTATACACGAAAGATGTCATATAAACATTTTGTCTCTACGTCTGCAAATTACAATATCAGTGGGGCATGTTTCCATTAACTTTTTGTAGTAGTGGTTAGATGTTAGTTGTCTGAACTCTATTTATTTATTTTTAAATTCTGAATATTCATATTTCAATTTGGTCCTACTTTGTTTGACATAAATTAGGAAATCTAAACTAATTTTATTTGCTTGGCGGACCAAATGGTACGTCGCCTTTGTTAAAAGCTGTATTAGGTGGGAAACTTTATTTGCTAATTATAAAATGTACCTCTATATTGGACAAGTTTTAGTTAATTGTTTGTTATGTACATCTACACATGAATACATTCCATTGGACTAGAAAACAAACAAAAACTCCAAGCTAATAAATCATAAAAAATTAGCAATCATTTTAAAATCCTCACTCAACGCAATAAAATTATTTGTCTTATATATAACACTCCACATTCCACATCATATATAATATATAACAGTGAGAAGATATGTTATCGAGGTTCATGTATATTTAAATATTTTGTTGTTTAGCTTGATGGACTGGTCGTAGGTGGCTATATACCAAGTTATTCGACAGCCGTGATAAAGTGTTTATAAAGAAAGTAAAAGATAGAGAAGAAAAAATAACACAAAGAACAAAAGAAAAATGTGAGTCCAAGTCAATACCAAGAACATACTAGTGTCAAAGTAAAAAGAAGGCAGAAGAAAGAAGTAAAGATTGTTAGAATAATTATGTCAACATATTGTTAGTTGGCACAAAGTGGATTTTAAAAGCTTTTGCACCACCAGATCAAACGAAGGTGCGTAGTGATAACGACGAAAGAAAGAAAAAAAAAGAGTGAAAGTTCAGCTAGCACTAAAGTAAACTTTGGATACCTACTAGGCTTTTGTATAATAATAGATTACAGATTGTATTAAAACTATACTATATGAAAAACAACGGTGCTTGTTACTTCTCACATCTTTTTGCTTCTATGGATATAATTTGGGCTAAGCAGCCCAATAAGTACTCTGGTCTATGTTTATTGGGTTTCTAATCAAAAATTTAGCAGAAACTTAAATTTGGTATACGAAAGAGGCAATTGTAGAGTTGCTACATAGTAATTAGGGTTTACATATAAAAGAAGAGAAGCAATAAACCCTAATATGTAAAACGTTGATTCTCTATCAAAACAATAACAAGAAAGTTGCGACAATGTCCGAATCATTGTCTGAAGAACCACAGGGAAACAAGAAGGAGAAGACGTCCATGTCTCGTTCGTTTTCCTTATCGTCGTTACCAGATGAGGTAGCTTTGAGCTGCATGGCTCAACTCCCGCGAGATCGGACCATGCAACATTATCTCGCGTCTCCAAGAGATACCGCTCTCTCGTGGCTTCCCCTGAGCTCTACGAGGTTCGATCGCAGCTAGGTTACAGCTGCTTCTACGTATGCTTGAGCATCTGTGGTCCTTACTCAACCTCACGTTGGTTCATCATCAGCCGTGAAAAGACCGTGAACAAGCTCATGACCCCTATCCCTCCTTGCCCTTCTTCTCACCCTTTGAAAGGATTCTCCGTGGGGTCGCTTGACTGTGGCATATATGTAATCGGTGGGTCCATAAAGAGAAAGAGAGAGTACTTCCGTTCTTCGGACCCCCTTTCTTCTAGTGTGTTGCTCCTGGATTGTCGGACTCACACGTGGCGTCAAGTCCCTTCCATGAAAGTGGCTCGATGTGGCGCGGCTGCTGGAGTCGTTGATGGGAAGATATACGTGTTAGGAGGCTGCAAGTATAATGAGACCTATGGAGAGGTATTTGACTCAAAGACTCAAACTTGGACTCCTTTGCCGCCAGTACCGGATAGTGTAAGAGCCGATATGCCAATCAGAAAGACCATGGTAATGGGTGAGAAGGTTTACGCAGTGCCTTTCTGGAATTCACCAAACCTATTATACTACTCTCCCAACGAAGGTATATGGGTAAGAAGGATGAAGGATGTTGATTTTTCGAAGATAGGAACCAAAAGTTATTGTTTTAGTATGGCAGATAATGTATTATACAGTTGTGATGACTGCGGGAATATGTTTTGGAGTGAGCCAGAGGATTCGGAGTGGAAGAAAGTCGAGGGTTTAGGGGCTCTTCATAATTATTTTTACAAACCGATGGCTAGCTTTATTTGGGATACGTCACCGTGTGATGAGTTGCTGAGAACTTTCGGTACTATATAACATTTTGATCTTTTGGTTCAAGTATAACCCTAAGAATACGAAAGTGGATATCTGGTGTGCCGAGATTTCCTTTGAAAGACTCCATGACAGAGGTAAGATTGTCGGTAAGATTGAGTGGTTGCAATCTGTTGCTGGAGTTAAAGGCCATCCCTCGAGTCACCTTGAGGTTTTACATTCTGCTTATGTCAATGTTTAGACTCTATATACATCTGTTCATCACAAGGTGTTTCATTGTGCTTCTATGTGTTTTAAAACAAAAACTTTTCTTTGGGGCAACTTCATCATCCCATTCTATGGTTGCATAATTCTAGTTATGTGATGATTTCATGTAACTATAAAATACTTTAATTTATAGCCTGTGTATTGGTTTCTTTACTTATCATTTTTGCGTGGGTATATACATTAACTCGACTATGAGCTTGTTAGAAGCGTTTGCGACCATACTGTCATGTTTGCTTAGTGAACTTAATTACAACTATATTGGTTCTTTTCGGAAACACTGAAAACTAAGGACAAAGAAGAGGTTGTTGTTGCTAAAAGGAGAAAGAACTCTATGTTTAACAAATTATCTCTTCTGAATCTATGGTGAGTTGGTGATAGTATCTACTTCAGAAGAAAACATTTAATCAGTCTTTCTTGTCTCTTTCATAACTTTGTATCATCTTATTCGATTAACTTATGAAAACCCTTTGACAAGCAAAATTTCTGTCACAGGAAGGTCTTGTGTTATCAGATATTTTTTTTAAAAAAATTTAATATCAAAACAAAAACAAATACATATGACTCTTGACTTTAAGCATCGGCAGAACATAAAAGGTATGTTCCATCTGTGCTGACTCGAACTAGTTTATAGGAGTTAAGACCCTCAGGCTAATAAACGCGTGTCATTTCGTCTTTAGACGAGGTAAGTTGTCGTCGTTTTGATAAAAGCCATTTGCTCATTCTCCCACTCTTAAGCCGACGCGAGCCGTATTTAAGCTGTCTCCTACCACGGGTATTTGTAATCGTATTCGAAATTTTTTTTCTTCTTTCTAATTACAATACAGTTAGTTTGTAATTTATCACTTTTGTTTCATTTCTTTATAATCGCACTAGTGCTGATTGTTTACAATTTATTAATCGTAAATCTATTTTTCTTTTTCAAAAACATTAGAAAATTAAGGAAATCAATGATGATGTATCAAACGACCTATCACCAGAGTTTCATTGTGTTATATATATATATATATATATATATATCATAATATATAATTTTAATTTATCTTAATCTACGCATAAGATTATTCCTAGTGCAGTTTATATTGTTTAGATGGTATTGCGTTTGACAAGCAGGGGGAGTTCAATTTACTAGGATCGAGTGGTATTCATGTCGAACTATCGAATCGATTATATATTAAAGCACAAGTCAATCGACGAATCATATTATGCCATGTGGCCTATTTTCTTTTTTTAAGCAGTTAAGATAAAATCGTGCAATTAGAAAAGCTTGAAAGCAAAAAGTTAAAATTAAAACTATCGCAAGAAGAAATCTAACTAAATCTTAAACTGCCAAAACTTAAATCCCTATAATTTCTGAAGTCACTACTATCACGTTCAAACTTGAATCTTTCATTACTCTGCTTCTTTTATTTGCTCTCCCTCTGTCTCTCTCTTTCTCTCATGGTTTGTCTTCTTCGTCAACTTTTTTGGTTTTGAGTATAGCAATAAAAGTCGATACATGTTCTGATGTTCTGTTCTTCTCAACTTGATATCTTTTTTTCATGATTCACACTGAAATTGCCAGTTAATTTTCTTCATATCTCAGAGCATAATTCTTCAAACAAAAACTTAGGTAGTTTACCCGTTTCTCTTTTTTTTTTTTGGCAAACAAAAACATTTATATATCTGTTTCCTTTGACTGACATATCTCTTTAGTGTTATATTTTTAGGAAGACGAAGGGAAAACAGAATCGACAGGTGAGTATAAATTTAAAATATCAGACGTTAACTGGATATGAAATTCCAACGTGAGTATTTTGACACTTTTTCAGTTAACCATGAAATTGTTTTCAATGTTTTGAGTTTTTCTAGCAAGGTTCAATATGAGTGTAGCTAAAGCCAAAGAAAGGCTAGATCATCTTACCACTGAGGAAGGTGAAGATGGCACATTGCTGCGGGAATGAGATGAGATTAAGGTGAATTATTAGCAGAGACATTTTAGTTAATCTTAATTGTAAGTTGCTACATTTATCCATAACTAGGGGGTCCGCGCTTCGCGCAGGATATTGTTTTATTGTTAATAAATATGAGTTTTCTGGATGACATAATTATGTAGCCGTCTTTATTTGTTAAAAGTATTATTTGTAATTTTACTGTATTATGTAGTAGTAAGTGATATGTTAATATATTTTGTGTTTGTTTTTACAATAATGTGTTGTCGTGTATATAATAGTATTTGTTAGTGGTGACGTGAGCCTCTCATATAAAGCATATTTAATTTCAATAACTTTGCATATATATATATATATTTGTTGATTCTAAGATTAACGATTTCAGAGTCAAAATTATATTTTATTGTATTTTCAAAATTTTGAACATTACTTTTTTGAGATGTTTTTTGCCATATCTCTATATTTTGACCTTGCCTATCACCATCTTTGCATTTCGTTTACCTCACCGGTGCTTCTCTCAGGAATGATTGTTATGTTTTGGAGTAGAATTCTTATTGTCCGTCTTGTCCTGTGAGATTATCTCATATTTGTTGTAGGTC
>NC_027748.1:541518-606488 GCF_000695525.1 Brassica oleracea var. oleracea
TGTTCTCTCATCTCGTTGCAGTTTTCATTGCTGCTCGCATCTCTAGTAGCTCTCATTTCTGCCATGTTTGCCACCTAGGTTTGGATAGTGTTTTCCTCCGTGTATGCTCGGTGGGCTTGGAAGGTTGTTTATGTATCAAGCTTGAGCTCTGGTTTTTCGGTGGTTGGCTTCCATTCTCGCTCCCTCAGGTTGTTTCTTTTCTTTCCATGTTTCCCTTGGTATAGGCGTACAGAGTTAATCTCATGGAGATTTGGTCTTTTTTATCTAGAGTTTTGTGGTTCTTTGTTGGCATGGGCGTCTTGCTTTAGTTTATGGTGCTTCTTACCTCTTAGCTGGTGGCTGGGCTTTTGGGGCTTTAGGCATGTGCCTTCCTACTTCGTGCTGACTTTGGCATTTTGGTCATTATTTTTCTTCTGACTTGTTTTTTTGGTTCTTTGCGTTGGTACTCTATCACACATATTTGTGTTCGGAGGATTGTTTTGTCTCATATTTTATTTTTTTGTTTTTTTTCTGACTTCTGATTATTTTAGCTAAAACACTCTGTAGTAAGATAAGGTAATTTAGTCTTCATTCTTAATCTCTTTTCAGTTTCAGACCTTTATTAAGAATTTAGACCATATGTTGTGCTCTAGTTTCTTCTTCTTAGTTTAGTTATTTTATGATTTTTAATAGTGAAATAAATATTTAATTTGTAAATTAAAAAAATAGAAAATAGTAAAAAATAATAAATAGTGAAAGTTAATATTATTTTTAATTGTTCATAAATTAAATATTTTAAATTATTTATATTATTTTACTTATTTCTTTATTCATCTTGAATCTTACTGACCAATAAAATAATTATCAAATTTCATATAATGATTCTTTGTGCGAGAACGATTAGATAACTAAAATTCTCAGAAATTCTATCAGACTCGAAAATTTTGCTTTCTTTTGTTATTTGTTTATTTATTCTAATTTTCTGAGTTTTTGCATTATTCAAGTTCCATCGGTAATTTTTTAATATAACAAACATGTAAATTTTGATGAAAAAATAAAAGAAGACACATGGCAGCAAATCCCCTGCCACTTGTCAGAAGAAGGAAAAATGTCTACTTTATATATATAGATTTATAGCTTTATCTAAATATAAATTATTACTATTCTGCATCCCTTCACATTCATGATATTTAGATACTTAGAAAATCTAATTAACTGATAAAAAATATTTTCATATAGTAAAAGTTTTTGTGGTATATGTTGAGTTATTGTTTTTTTAGAAAATTGACTTTGTCATTTTAGATGTTAATTTTGTTACGATTTACCTTCATGCATTTTCTGTTATATAGTGTTAACATTCAAGTGAATCCTTTTTAAATAAATTTTATTGTTTTGTTTTATTTTATTTGCAGGTTTATTTGCAGATGAAGATACTAACAAAGAAAAAGGTAAGAGGGATAAGAGTTAGAAGATTAATAAGAAGATGAAGATAATAAGCTAGATAATAGTGCATATACTGCATAAACCGATTGGATTTTCTATGAAAGCTATTTGGTTGAACCTTTTAGTTACTGTGGCGTTCGGTAAATTTTGTAAATTGTGTCCAATTCAGTAAATCCGTATAGCTTTGGTATTTCAAGTTAAAATTATTTTATTTTGGTAAATCTAATTCAAAATCATGATGCTTAACAATACTTGACTTTGATTAAAAGTTTTGACTATGCATATAAGTGTAATTGATTTTTTTTAATAATAAGTTTTTATTTTGTTTTGCAATATGCATTTTAAAGAGAAAGTATCCACGCCGCGCTGTTGCGCCGGCCAATACTAGTAGTCTCTAAGTCATAAACTAGTAGTACTACACATGTATTAATATTAGGGCTGGTTGCGGGTCAAACCCGCCCCGCTGACCCGCAAACCCGCGGGTTACAAAGTTTTTTTTGTCAAAAAATCCGATCCGCACAACCCGCGAACAAATAAATTTGTACCCGAACCCGCCCCGCTTAATTTTGCGGATAACCCGCGGGACCCACATGTTATATTTTTATTTTAAAAAATATTTATTTAATTTAATTTTTGTAAAATATAATATAAATAATATATTTATAATTAAAATTTTAAATATTTTAAAATATTTTGATTATTATTTTTTTAAATTCCCATATTTTCTTTACAAAATATACATTTTTACAAAAAAAAAATATATTTTAAAAAAATGGAAAAAAAAAAATTGCGGGTTGGCGGGTACCCGCGTTTCAAAATCCACCAACCCGCATCCGTCCCGCATAAAATGCTCATAACCCGCACCCGCACCCGCAAATCGATTTTTCTAAATTGTTCGACCCGCACCCGCCCCGCGGCGGGTCAAACGGGCCGGACCCCGCGGGTAAAAACTCATATTCCCAGGCCAAATTAATATCAAAGTTTGCTGCACTTATTTGGCAAAAAAAAAGGGTTTGCTGTACTCTGAAACAAAATTAAAATCTACTTCTTCCGTTTCATAAATAATGTCACTTTGACATTTTAACACAGATTAAGAAAATGATTGAAATGCATTAAAGGTTTTATTAATTACACATATTCAACCAATAATATTTGAGATAAATGAATTTATTTATAACATCAATGCATTTGTAATTAATTTTAAGGTGAAAGTTGCATTAAAATTCTAAAATGACATTTTTTTGTAACAAGAAAAAAAAATGCTAAAATGACAATTAATATGAAACAGAGAGAGTATATAGTTATTGAAAGGATCACATCAGCTAATTAAATGTTTTTAAATTTGAGTAATAAAATTTTCCAGAAATAACGATTTGATAGCTGAGAGGGACCTTTGAAAATCATCACATCTCTTAATTATATGTTCTCAAATCATTTTATTAAACCCCATTTGCGTGTTTATGTATATTTAATTATTCATATACAAATTGAAAAGCCTTTCACCATCAAAGCATATTTGAATTTCCACTAGCGGGCCCTGAGAAACACAAGAGTGCTGAAAAACATAACATATCGAGATAAGAAAAAGGCGATTATATTCGTTTACATAACAATAGATTTAATTATTCTTAATTAAAAAGATAGAACTCGATCGATTGTCTTCATACGCAACAGAATAGAAAATACGTATAGGGTTAGAGGGACATTAAAGTATGTGTAGCAGCTACGTAATATCCATTATTATGTTGCAGCCTTCTTTTTAATTGAGAAAGCTATGTTTTTCTTGTTTAGTTCAATTAATCAGTTAGCAAAACATATTCATGATGTTTATGCTTAACCTATGCCCAAAAAAAAAACAACTCATTCTTTGAAGCTCTTAGACTAAAGTATTTACTTTTGTTATGAAATCAGACTCCAAAATCTAAAGTTCACACATATTTTGAACGCAGCCATTACAACTTGCTTTACCAAATGGCAAAAGCTTTTTATTGCCTGTCTTTGAAACAGTCAAGTTTGTTAGTGTTCAATAGCTATCCAAATTATCAAAATTATAACTCGTTCGTCAACGATTATATATTTGTTTATTTTTTTTTATCTTTGGGTATATTCATTTCCTAATGTACATTGAATTCTGTGCATTGAATTATGTTCCATGGATAGAGTTACTACATATATCTATGACATCAATATTTACCATCGAATAATGTAAATATATTCCACCACCCAAATAAGACTACAATTATACAGTACTAATACTCCCTCCGTATCATTTTAAGTGACGTTTTTAAATTTTCATGTGAAAAGTAAATGCAATTTTATGTTTTTGATTATTTGTATTATGCAGTATGATTTTTTATTGGTTGAATTATTTGTATTTATTGTTAATTTTATATAAACGAAAAAGATTGAATAAAATTTTGTAATTTCTTAATCGGTGTGCAAAAACCTTAAACCTCACTTATTGTGATACAGAGGGAGTAATAAGTTTGGATGGTTTAGATTATTGCGTGTAAATTTAATTAAACGATTTGCAAAGATTTTTGAAACAACTGTGATCTTTGCCAGGAGAAAGTGAAGCACATAACAAAAATGTTCGCCGCCTGAATAAAAAACAATCTAATTAGCACAACTAGATTTTAATTATCAAGGAAAAATATATTGTGAACATGTGTTTATGTGCACTGAATTTTGACAACGCCAGTCGACATGAACATATAGGAAAAACAAAACATTTATTAAAAAAACAAGCACACATTATGGCATATAGGAAGACAGATCCTTGAACAAGGTTTGGATAAAATTGTTTCGTATCTCTTGTTTCTCCTCCTTATCTATCCCCCTTCTATCTCCCGAGGCGTCGACTTTGTGCTTGCTTACTTCCGGCCCGGACGGTGCGTGGCGGCGCGTACCGGCGTCCGGAGGGTCTCGCTTTCTCGCTTTGCTGCCGTGTCATCTCCGATTTCTCCTCTGATATGCTCGACGTCGTGGGTTAGGATTTGGCGCCGGAGTCTGCTCCGCGGCAGAGGTGCTTCTGTTCTGGCGTTCTATTTCCCCCTCTCTGGGGCTTCGGCGAAGAGGAAGAGCGATTGGTGGTTAACGAAAGTCGGCTTTTGGGGCTAAAGTTTGAGATCATTTTTTCCTTAGATCTCGCCTGGCTTTCTCTGTTCGCGTGTGGGTGGAACGAGGTGGCTTCTCCGGGATTGTCGGCGGTTCGCTGCTTCCGGTCCATGGAGTCATCGGTTTGAAGGGTGGTTCCTTGGTTCTCGCTCGTCGAGTATGAGTTTCTTCCTTCCCGTGGTGTGTGCCGGTGAATCCTATTATCACGGCGGCGAGTTGTGAGTTTGAGCACACATGCGGGTTGGTGCTCGAGCTCTGTGGCCATCTCGTGTAGGTTAAGCTTGCGGTCTAAAGAGCGGTCATCTATGCCGCTTTAGTGGCTGTGTTCTTGGCTTCCTCACCTTCGATTCTCCTGTTCGCGGTTTCTAACTTGTTTCTCGATCAGTCCTCTCTTATCTCGGCATGTCTCTTGCGCTTGTCGGAGTAAGGGGTTTGGGTTGGGCTGCGCCCTTGTTTTTAATTCCGCCGCTGCCGAGGCGAGTGATGGCTCTAGCAGCACCAATTTCAGTCGATCGGTTCTCGACGGCTACAGACCTGTGGTGGTTCTCGTGTCTTTGACCGCCTCATCTAACGTTCGGTCTTTGCTCACATCCCAGCATCACTTAGGTTTGCTTGAATCTTCATGTGGTGGTGGACAAGGTAATTGTGTGCAGGATGGGCTCAGGTTAGGAGTACGGTGGTTGCGGCCTGTTTTGCTCAGTTCGGCATCTTGTACATGCCGTTCTCTGGCCTAATAATTGCTCGGTTTGGTTATGAGGGTCAATGCGGCTGCTGCTGCTGTTGTTGTTCGTGTGGGCAGGTGCTCTGAAGCTCTCGGCAAGTTGTTCTCAGGTGGGCCATTATCTTTGAGAGCAGATCACCGAAGAGGTCAAAATTACCGGGTTCCGACTCTCGGTTGAACTTGGTTCATCTTTTTGCGGCAAGCGGATGATGCGGACTGGGTTGGGTCTTGGGACAACGCTGGTGGTCATTGAGTCTGCCTAAACTGTTGTAACTGAATCGAGTCTGTGTTTAGATTTTTTTTTTTTTGTTTTCTGCTTCTTGTTGTCTATGTATCTCTGTCAAAAACGAAAAATTGGTAATAATATCTTAACATTTTTACCAAAAAAGAAAAATTGTTTCGTTTTCTATAATTTAATGAATAAAAATCAAAATTTAAGAGCCAAAAAATTTAGATAAACTTTGATTCTGTATCAAAGAGAAAGAGGGGACACAAGATGAGAGAAAGTCCATCCAAAGAAAGATAAATGTAAGCAAGTTAGAATCCATCCCAGAGTCAAAGGTGTAGGTAACATTGGATCCAAATCTCACTTTCTATAGCTCTATTCACACAGTCACAAAGACAAACACACATTATGGCATATAGGAAGACAGATCCTTTGAACAAGGTTTTTCATGCAATTCCCTCATACTTTCGGATAAATTGTTTTCAATGGATTATGTCTAACTTAAGCATCAGAAAGTGTATTTTGTATAGTTTTTTCGACACAAAGATGTCTGCAAAACCTGTCTAAAGTGTAACATTTTACCTATCCTGCATTCACATAGTATTCCACCAACTCTAAAATATTCAAAATACTTTGTTCGGATACTGATCGGTTAACCTCTTTCCATACCAAACCAATGCTTTTTTGGTGAATAAAGTAGTGATATAGACGGCCGTAAATAGATGAAACATTTGAGATCTTCATGGATCGGAGGGTTTAGAAGAGAACACTGTAGACGTGTCTATCCTCCTCCAGCTATCCCTGCGATGTTTTCTGATATATCTCATATATAAAACTAAAACTATAGACAATAAATAAAATAATTGTTTATTATGCTCTATAGTGACAAATGGCAACGACGGAAAAAGACATGTTCTGTGAAACATTCATGGCCCCATATCACATGGGTGAAGGGACCCCATTTCCCTCGCAGCTTCGTATAAAGAAAGGGAGAAAATAAGCTACAGTGTAGGGCCCCATTCCTTTTCTGTGCCATTTGGCAGTATAGCAAACAAAGTGAAAAGTATATACTATTTTTCTGTCCTGCTTTATTTTGATAATTTATCATACTAATTTATATATAAATATGTAGCATTTTAGAAAAAAATGTATGTTCAGTGCAAGTATAACACCCTACCATTGTTTCTGAGATTAGTTACACTATTTCCGATGGCATATTGGTATGTATATGGCTTTTACATGGTGAAATTGAATACATATGCACTATCAGGCCTTTTTGATAAAAAAAAACTTTGATTTATTGAATCAGCTGTAAACAAAAACGTTTCAGTAACCCTAGCAGGTATATATAAAAAAGATTGTAATAACAGTGTTTTTTTTTGGCGTCATGTTGTGATTTGAATGCCTCAATTTCAGATATGATCCGTGACAATGGTAAAAGCTTCTACTGACCGTGTCAGAATGTTTTCATCATTCACTAAAAACAATGTCCCATGCTTCCACTTAAAAACACGTACGCACAATCATAAAAAAAAAAGCACCTTGATTGATGATGATGATAGCATTTCACAAGCCAATCCTATGTTTTAACTATTTTTTTAATCATCACCTTTAGATTTTTTTTTTTTATGGAAATAACTTTAATGTCTTTCACTGCATAATCAAAACCTTTTAACGAAAACTATCAGGTTCTTCACCATTTCCAAAAGCTACTTTCTGAATTTGGAGAACTATTCTGCCACTCTCGCCAAAGTTATTTTTCATATTTTCTTCAGAATACAAATCATTTATATTGTCGTAGAATCTTAAAGCTAATATTTGGAAAATCAATGATTCTATGTCAAATCAGTGAAACATGTGTTCTTGTTTTTGTTGAAGAGATCACAAGAAGTCATCGATGTAGATTTAAATTTACTGTTGATTGTCACATCGGATTTAACCTTGATTCATATACAATCGAGTAAATATGAAATATATTGAATTTGTTTTTGTCGTGATCAGTATCCACTAGTTCAAGGTCGTTTTCGTGGGTTGAATTTAGTTTTCGCAAAAAAAGAAAATAAAAAGATGTTACGTTTAAAGAAAGAAAGGAAAGTGAAAGAGAGATGTCGTGGTCGTGGGGAGAAAAGCTGCGGCTATGGAGAAAATAAATCACACGTCTTTTCTTTCATCATTTTCCATTTTCTTCCCATATTTGTCTCAGTTCAACTTTCACTCCATATATTCTTTTAAGAGCGCAATTGATACCCCTTTATATTTCGATAATACATAATTTTTGAAATATAATTTATATTTGATTAATCAAAAACTATATATTTGTATTTAACGTTTTCAAGTCTCGAAACCCATTATTAAATTTTGATTATCATGAGTTATATGCTTAATCTCGTCATCTACTACCATCTAATTCTTATTTGAAGGTTAAATTAGACAAGTGAAAACTTTAAGGGTAAACTTTGGAATACAATTGGGACTACAGGAGTAACTTTGATCTGAATTTTCTCTAATCGAGAAAACCCCTCCCGACATTGTTAATTAACACTTTAGCCCCCTTATTTTTTCATTATTCCGTTTTTATCCTACGAAGAGTGATAACAGAGCCAACAGTACACCGATCGTTCTTCCTCCTCCGATCAACGACTATTCATGTCCAGTGATCAGACGCGGAGTACCAATTCAGAGACGGCGGTTGCTCGTCGGAGAAGAACCCGCCACAAGCTTCTTCGCCGCTAAAAAACTCGTCGTGATCCTCTGTTTTCACGAACTGCAAGAAACTTCCGCCGGCGACCGTCGCCGGCGGCGTCAATCTCCCATTCTCCGAGCTGGTTTCTTCGTTTAGAACAGCGCTCGAATCGCAGCTGTCGGAAGATCCAGCTTCGACGACGGGGTTGGGCATAAGATCACGGAGATCGGTGAAGCTTCGCCGGTAGTTAAAACCGGTCGAATGTTCGAGAAACTGAGGAGGAGACGAAGGAATCGGATCTTCTTCTTCCTTCACGGCGGAGATATCACTCTCCGTCGTGGCCCTGACGTTGTTGTTATCTTCTTCTTCTTCTCCGTTGATCTTACCTTTCATTTTACTAATCTGCAAAAAAAAAAAAAAAAAACAGTTAAAAAAAAAGTTTCGATTTTTATTATTTGATTAATTAAATTTTCACCTCTTGGAGAAGAGAATCGTTGTCGCGGCGGAGCGAGTCGAAGTTGTGGCGGAGAGAGTCGTACTGGCTCTTGAGAAGGCCGTAGTCTTTTTCGAGCTGTTTTGTCTTCCACCGTGCACGGCGGTTCTGGAACCAAACCGCCACTTGGCGAGGCTGAAGACCAAGCTCTTGCGCTAGTTTGGTTTTCCTCTCGGGCTCGAGTTTGTTCTCAAGCTCGAAATTCTTCTCGAGAGCTTTGACTTGGTCAACACGCAGCCTCCTCTTCTTCTCCGACAGGCCCATGTGGTGGTGGTTGCCGGAATATTCCTCGACTATTGTGCCGTCTTCTTCGTAGCCGTCGAGCATAGACTGGAAATTACCTCCGTACCCTCGTGGACTCTGCTCATCTGTGGCAAGTAACCAATGAGTTTGTCAGTTTAAAGCAAAGATCTAAACAGTAGAGATTATGATAATTTGATATTAAAATGAAATTCGAATAAGAAAATGATAATTTCTGAGTTTATTTATAAAGGAGAAAGAACAAACACAAAAATGGTAAGCACCTGGAGAATTGGAGACTAGACCACACATTGAATCTGAGCTGCTTAGTCTTTTCATCATGACACCAAAAAGGGTTTAATGTCTTCTAGAGTTTTTATTTATTTTATGTTTCTAAATTTTCACTACAACAATGTTCTAAACATTAGTTCAGCTTCTTTCCCTTAGACCCACAAACAAAAGAGAAGACTTCAGAGGAACAGGATTTAGAAATGGAAGAGAAGCTCTTAAGTTGGGCTATTTAAAAGCAAAGGAGTAGGAAGAGAGAGAGAGAGAGAGAGAGCGTCTTCGTTTTTCAGTATGAACAAGTTGGTTTCACACTTTCTTTTCTTTAAATAAACCAAGCTTGGGTTAAAAATGTAACTAGGGTTAAGTTTGTGATGAAACGGCAGCAGAGTTACATGACTCGGCTCGGCTCACAGGGAATCTGTGATACGTCACCACGCTATGGGTTTTATAATTTCATAATGCAGCTTAAGGTCTTTCTAATTTCTAAACTTGATCAGTTCAGATAAAATTGGTAAACAGCGAAAACTAGATACGTAAGATTCGTTTAATAGATTTAATATGCCGAACAATCCTCCGAAAATCGTCAGAAGGTACGTCAGAAGATTTGATGACAAAATGATAAAATGAAATTTATTTTTATTTTTTCTCATTCCTGAACAAAGTTTAAACTGAATAGATAGTATTTTAGATTATAAGGATTAGTATATTTAGTCCTATATTATTCGATTGGAGTTCTATATATTAAAACATTGGTATTAATTATGTTGGATGTATGTTATTATTGGGGGAGAATTGCCAAGTGTGACTCAAAACTTGGAGTCAAACCCAAAACAATACCCCAACTTGGGTCAAACGCAAAAGTAACCTAAAAGGCTATTGAAATTACAACTATCCCCTTGTGACCAAACAAAAAAACGGAATTTTTTTTACGTTTCTACCCCTCGCAAGTCGTCTGTTTAGACGACTTGAAAATAAGTCGTCCAGACGACTTAACTGAAAGTCGTCTGGACAGTTAGTCTTAAACATAATTTAAAAATTTTGTAAAAAATATTTTGATAAGTGAAAAATGGGAATTATGTAATTAACATATGTCTTAGGAGGTATAAATTAAGATATAACAAATTTCAATTGTTTTCAGCATAGATGAGTGAAAGTAGTGAGTCATGATATTATTTAGTTTATGTTTCATCAACATATGTTGTAGTATTGTATGTGTTCTTAGGGTTAGATTTTGGAAAGCACTAAAACCATTTTTGAAAATTTTTAAAATTACTTATGCGTGTTCATTTCTGTGTATAGTAAACACTATTTAAGTATAATTTGATTTTATAACGTGGTTAGTTAGTTAATCTAGTCATTTTAGTTTAGGGGTTCATTTTAGGGTCTAGGACGACTTAATATTTTGTCGTCTGAAAACAGACGACTAAATATTAAGTCGTCTGTTGTACATTATCAGCCAGAATAAGTCGTCTAAACCGGACCAAACCTTAAAGTTTACCAATGTAATTTTAAAGCTAACCGGATTATTTACCCAATATATAAGGTGATTTTTATTTTTTTTGTTTCATTTTTCGCGAAATTCAGAAACCCTAACAGTTCTCCCTCTCAAAGGCGATTTCGAATTCCCACGATTTCCGAACAAACCATCGTTCTCAACATCGGCTATCTATCTCACTTCATTCTCACCGTTGTCGCCGCAGCTTCTTCTAACCCTAGCCGCGCCGATTCCTCTAAACCCTAGCGCCGCCGATTCCACTATTTCCGAACAAACCGTCGCCCTCGCCACCGTGGTCACCAACGTTCTAAACACTAGCGCCGCCGCTTCTTCTAAACCCTAGCGCCGCCGCTTCTTCTCTGTAAACCTTAGCGCCGTTTCTCTGTAAACCCTAACGCCGCTAAGTCATCAATCTCGAGGAAAAGATGAACATAAAACGTTGTCTCTATCAATTTACTCATTCTCACCGTTTCACGTTTATTTTTTCAGATCTATAACCGCAATGACGAGTACTCCAACTCCTTCTGCGACTGGAAGACTTGTAAGTAATTTAAGTCGTCTACTAAGTCGTCTGGACTTATATTGTTGTCTTTGATTATTTTGCAGACAAAAAGGATGGATATTCCAGAACTCCCCCGTAGGTTATACACATCAGGGGAAGAACCAGAAGCCCACAATAGCATTTCGTATCATACGGATAACAGCAAGTTGCATACTGCTCTTAGGAAAGCTCTTACTGATGACGAATTTGAAGAGCTCAAGGAGTCGAGTTTGGGAGTTTTCATCAAGTTCAAGGAGCAGGGATTTGGTTGGGCTTCAAGGCTGGTTCACTACATGCTCAGTTTCAAGCTGGACATTAAGAAGAAGTATGAGATGTGGTCTCTCGTTGGTCCAGAACCTTTGAGGTTTTCACTGTTAGAGTTTGAAAACCTCACTGGTCTAAACTGCGAGTACATCGAGGACCTTGAGACACCAAAATGTGACGTTACCCCAGAGATGGTTTCTTTCTGGGGGATGCTGGGAGTTCATCTGGAAGCTGGGCCAACTACTGATCAGATAATAGCAGCACTGAAGAGATGCGGGGATTGGTCCAGGGAAGATCGCAAGCGGCTCGCGTACCTCTCCATCTTCACTGGATTCATTGAAGGGAGAAAGTTTTCAACCGCTACACGATCTACTCTGGCAAGGCTAGTGATGGATTTAGAACGGTTTGAGAATTATCCATGGGGGAGAGTCGCGTTTAAGGTGCTGATGGACTCTTTGTGGAACAAAGAAATTGCTGGCTGTTACACCGTGGATGGGTTTATACAAGTTCTTCAGGTCTAGACGTACACAGCTATGCCGGAATTGGGTGCTAGTATTGGTGGTCCCAGAGCAGACAGTCCGTCTCCACCGATACTGGCTTACGAGGGCAGCAGAGGCCGCAGATCAATGAAAGCTGCTATCTTGAGTCAGGTATTTACTTCAATCCAAAAGACTGCGCAGACGACTTATTATAAGTCGTCTGGAAAGTCTTCCATCTGGACGACTTATTAGACGACTTATAATAAGGCGTCTGGAAAGTCTTCCCAGCTGGACGACTTATCGGACGACTTAATTAAGTCGTCTGGAAAGTCTTCCATCTGGACGACTTATTAGACGACTTATAATAAGGCGTCTGGAAAGTCTTCCCAGCTGGACGACTTATCGGACGACTTAATTAAGTCGTCTGGAAAGTCTTCCATCTGGACGACTTATTAGACGACTTATAATAAGGCGTCTGGAAAGTCTTCCCAGCTGGACGACTTATCGGACGACTTAATTAAGTCGTCTGGAAAGTCTTCCATCTGGACGACTTATTAGACGACTTATAATAAGGCGTCTGGAAAGTCTTCCCAGCTGGACGACTTATCGGACGACTTAATTAAGTCGTCTGGAAAGTCTTCCATCTGGACGACTTATTAGACGACTTATAATAAGGCGTCTGGAAAGTCTTCCCAGCTGGACGACTTATCGGACGACTTAATTAAGTCGTCTGGAAAGTCTTCCATCTGGACGACTTATTAGACGACTTATAATAAGGCGTCTGGAAAGTCTTCCCAGCTGGACGACTTATCGGACGACTTAATTAAGTCGTCTGGAAAGTCTTCCATCTGGACGACTTATTAGACGACTTATAATAAGGCGTCTGGAAAGTCTTCCCAGCTGGACGACTTATCGGACGACTTAATTAAGTCGTCTGGAAAGTCTTCCATCTGGACGACTTATTAGACGACTTATAATAAGGCGTCTGGAAAGTCTTCCCAGCTGGACGACTTATCGGACGACTTAATTAAGTCGTCTGGAAAGTCTTCCATCTGGACGACTTATTAGACGACTTATAATAAGGCGTCTGGAAAGTCTTCCCAGCTGGACGACTTATCGGACGACTTAATTAAGTCGTCTGGAAAGTCTTCCATCTGGACGACTTATTAGACGACTTATAATAAGGCGTCTGGAAAGTCTTCCCAGCTGGACGACTTATCGGACGACTTAATTAAGTCGTCTGGAAAGTCTTCCATCTGGACGACTTATTAGACGACTTATAATAAGGCGTCTGGAAAGTCTTCCCAGCTGGACGACTTATCGGACGACTTAATTAAGTCGTCTGGAAAGTCTTCCATCTGGACGACTTATTAGACGACTTATAATAAGGCGTCTGGAAAGTCTTCCCAGCTGGACGACTTATCGGACGACTTAATTAAGTCGTCTGGAAAGTCTTCCATCTGGACGACTTATTAGACGACTTATAATAAGGCGTCTGGAAAGTCTTCCCAGCTGGACGACTTATCGGACGACTTAATTAAGTCGTCTGGAAAGTCTTCCATCTGGACGACTTATTAGACGACTTATAATAAGGCGTCTGGAAAGTCTTCCCAGCTGGACGACTTATCGGACGACTTAATTAAGTCGTCTGGAAAGTCTTCCATCTGGACGACTTATTAGACGACTTATAATAAGGCGTCTGGAAAGTCTTCCCAGCTGGACGACTTATCGGACGACTTAATTAAGTCGTCTGGAAAGTCTTCCATCTGGACGACTTATTAGACGACTTATAATAAGGCGTCTGGAAAGTCTTCCCAGCTGGACGACTTATCGGACGACTTAATTAAGTCGTCTGGAAAGTCTTCCATCTGGACGACTTATTAGACGACTTATAATAAGGCGTCTGGAAAGTCTTCCCAGCTGGACGACTTATCGGACGACTTAATTAAGTCGTCTGGAAAGTCTTCCATCTGGACGACTTATTAGACGACTTATAATAAGGCGTCTGGAAAGTCTTCCCAGCTGGACGACTTATCGGACGACTTAATTAAGTCGTCTGGAAAGTCTTCCATCTGGACGACTTATTAGACGACTTATAATAAGGCGTCTGGAAAGTCTTCCCAGCTGGACGACTTATCGGACGACTTAATTAAGTCGTCTGGAAAGTCTTCCATCTGGACGACTTATTAGACGACTTATAATAAGGCGTCTGGAAAGTCTTCCCAGCTGGACGACTTATCGGACGACTTAATTAAGTCGTCTGGAAAGTCTTCCATCTGGACGACTTATTAGACGACTTATAATAAGGCGTCTGGAAAGTCTTCCCAGCTGGACGACTTATCGGACGACTTAATTAAGTCGTCTGGAAAGTCTTCCATCTGGACGACTTATTAGACGACTTATAATAAGGCGTCTGGAAAGTCTTCCCAGCTGGACGACTTATCGGACGACTTAATTAAGTCGTCTGGAAAGTCTTCCATCTGGACGACTTATTAGACGACTTATAATAAGGCGTCTGGAAAGTCTTCCCAGCTGGACGACTTATCGGACGACTTAATTAAGTCGTCTGGAAAGTCTTCCATCTGGACGACTTATTAGACGACTTATAATAAGGCGTCTGGAAAGTCTTCCCAGCTGGACGACTTATCGGACGACTTAATTAAGTCGTCTGGAAAGTCTTCCATCTGGACGACTTATTAGACGACTTATAATAAGGCGTCTGGAAAGTCTTCCCAGCTGGACGACTTATCGGACGACTTAATTAAGTCGTCTGGAAAGTCTTCCATCTGGACGACTTATTAGACGACTTATAATAAGGCGTCTGGAAAGTCTTCCCAGCTGGACGACTTATCGGACGACTTAATTAAGTCGTCTGGAAAGTCTTCCATCTGGACGACTTATTAGACGACTTATAATAAGGCGTCTGGAAAGTCTTCCCAGCTGGACGACTTATCGGACGACTTAATTAAGTCGTCTGGAAAGTCTTCCATCTGGACGACTTATTAGACGACTTATAATAAGGCGTCTGGAAAGTCTTCCCAGCTGGACGACTTATCGGACGACTTAATTAAGTCGTCTGGAAAGTCTTCCATCTGGACGACTTATTAGACGACTTATAATAAGGCGTCTGGAAAGTCTTCCCAGCTGGACGACTTATCGGACGACTTAATTAAGTCGTCTGGAAAGTCTTCCATCTGGACGACTTATTAGACGACTTATAATAAGGCGTCTGGAAAGTCTTCCCAGCTGGACGACTTATCGGACGACTTAATTAAGTCGTCTGGAAAGTCTTCCATCTGGACGACTTATTAGACGACTTATAATAAGGCGTCTGGAAAGTCTTCCCAGCTGGACGACTTATCGGACGACTTAATTAAGTCGTCTGGAAAGTCTTCCATCTGGACGACTTATTAGACGACTTATAATAAGGCGTCTGGAAAGTCTTCCCAGCTGGACGACTTATCGGACGACTTAATTAAGTCGTCTGGAAAGTCTTCCATCTGGACGACTTATTAGACGACTTATAATAAGGCGTCTGGAAAGTCTTCCCAGCTGGACGACTTATCGGACGACTTAATTAAGTCGTCTGGAAAGTCTTCCATCTGGACGACTTATTAGACGACTTATAATAAGGCGTCTGGAAAGTCTTCCCAGCTGGACGACTTATCGGACGACTTAATTAAGTCGTCTGGAAAGTCTTCCATCTGGACGACTTATTAGACGACTTATAATAAGGCGTCTGGAAAGTCTTCCCAGCTGGACGACTTATCGGACGACTTAATTAAGTCGTCTGGAAAGTCTTCCATCTGGACGACTTATTAGACGACTTATAATAAGGCGTCTGGAAAGTCTTCCCAGCTGGACGACTTATCGGACGACTTAATTAAGTCGTCTGGAAAGTCTTCCATCTGGACGACTTATTAGACGACTTATAATAAGGCGTCTGGAAAGTCTTCCCAGCTGGACGACTTATCGGACGACTTAATTAAGTCGTCTGGAAAGTCTTCCATCTGGACGACTTATTAGACGACTTATAATAAGGCGTCTGGAAAGTCTTCCCAGCTGGACGACTTATCGGACGACTTAATTAAGTCGTCTGGAAAGTCTTCCATCTGGACGACTTATTAGACGACTTATAATAAGGCGTCTGGAAAGTCTTCCCAGCTGGACGACTTATCGGACGACTTAATTAAGTCGTCTGGAAAGTCTTCCATCTGGACGACTTATTAGACGACTTATAATAAGGCGTCTGGAAAGTCTTCCCAGCTGGACGACTTATCGGACGACTTAATTAAGTCGTCTGGAAAGTCTTCCATCTGGACGACTTATTAGACGACTTATAATAAGGCGTCTGGAAAGTCTTCCCAGCTGGACGACTTATCGGACGACTTAATTAAGTCGTCTGGAAAGTCTTCCATCTGGACGACTTATTAGACGACTTATAATAAGGCGTCTGGAAAGTCTTCCCAGCTGGACGACTTATCGGACGACTTAATTAAGTCGTCTGGAAAGTCTTCCATCTGGACGACTTATTAGACGACTTATAATAAGGCGTCTGGAAAGTCTTCCCAGCTGGACGACTTATCGGACGACTTAATTAAGTCGTCTGGAAAGTCTTCCATCTGGACGACTTATTAGACGACTTATAATAAGGCGTCTGGAAAGTCTTCCCAGCTGGACGACTTATCGGACGACTTAATTAAGTCGTCTGGAAAGTCTTCCATCTGGACGACTTATTAGACGACTTATAATAAGGCGTCTGGAAAGTCTTCCCAGCTGGACGACTTATCGGACGACTTAATTAAGTCGTCTGGAAAGTCTTCCATCTGGACGACTTATTAGACGACTTATAATAAGGCGTCTGGAAAGTCTTCCCAGCTGGACGACTTATCGGACGACTTAATTAAGTCGTCTGGAAAGTCTTCCATCTGGACGACTTATTAGACGACTTATAATAAGGCGTCTGGAAAGTCTTCCCAGCTGGACGACTTATCGGACGACTTAATTAAGTCGTCTGGAAAGTCTTCCATCTGGACGACTTATTAGACGACTTATAATAAGGCGTCTGGAAAGTCTTCCCAGCTGGACGACTTATCGGACGACTTAATTAAGTCGTCTGGAAAGTCTTCCATCTGGACGACTTATTAGACGACTTATAATAAGGCGTCTGGAAAGTCTTCCCAGCTGGACGACTTATCGGACGACTTAATTAAGTCGTCTGGAAAGTCTTCCATCTGGACGACTTATTAGACGACTTATAATAAGGCGTCTGGAAAGTCTTCCCAGCTGGACGACTTATCGGACGACTTAATTAAGTCGTCTGGAAAGTCTTCCATCTGGACGACTTATTAGACGACTTATAATAAGGCGTCTGGAAAGTCTTCCCAGCTGGACGACTTATCGGACGACTTAATTAAGTCGTCTGGAAAGTCTTCCATCTGGACGACTTATTAGACGACTTATAATAAGGCGTCTGGAAAGTCTTCCCAGCTGGACGACTTATCGGACGACTTAATTAAGTCGTCTGGAAAGTCTTCCATCTGGACGACTTATTAGACGACTTATAATAAGGCGTCTGGAAAGTCTTCCCAGCTGGACGACTTATCGGACGACTTAATTAAGTCGTCTGGAAAGTCTTCCATCTGGACGACTTATTAGACGACTTATAATAAGGCGTCTGGAAAGTCTTCCCAGCTGGACGACTTATCGGACGACTTAATTAAGTCGTCTGGAAAGTCTTCCATCTGGACGACTTATTAGACGACTTATAATAAGGCGTCTGGAAAGTCTTCCCAGCTGGACGACTTATCGGACGACTTAATTAAGTCGTCTGGAAAGTCTTCCATCTGGACGACTTATTAGACGACTTATAATAAGGCGTCTGGAAAGTCTTCCCAGCTGGACGACTTATCGGACGACTTAATTAAGTCGTCTGGAAAGTCTTCCATCTGGACGACTTATTAGACGACTTATAATAAGGCGTCTGGAAAGTCTTCCCAGCTGGACGACTTATCGGACGACTTAATTAAGTCGTCTGGAAAGTCTTCCATCTGGACGACTTATTAGACGACTTATAATGGCAACGCAAAAGTGTGGAAAAAGGCTGTTTGGTAAGGGAACAAAGACTGACAACATGGCTTTGGGTCTTTGAATCTGTCCAAAACTATGGGCTCAAACAATGCCACCGTCAAAAAGACAAGCGAACTGATACAGGTGTAAATCATTTTAATCCACTTTACAATTTCGTGATTACGATTGAAATAAACATGATGAAACTTCTCTAGAATAATTTTTGTTTTTGTTGAATGCTCTTTCAAAACTATACCACGTGTTACTAAAATGAATGGTGAAGACATAGAGAAGGTTAAAGTTCAATCTTACATAAGATTTACTTCTCCTTTTCCGGACAATCATGTTCAACGTGAGAGAGGGAAACCTTTTTTACTTGTCTGTACTTTGTACCAAGCAATGTGATGTCATTAACTTTTAGTTAACTTAAGAACGACGTGCTTATCTATGGGCTTCGAGGATTATCCTTTTAATCGAAGCCCAGTTATGTAGCAGGTTTGGCATGCTACAGATCCAACAATTATTCAATTTCAAGGAAGCTTAACTAGATTTAGACTCGATTAGGATCGAATTCTTGTCGACCCAACTAGATGGGAGAAAATGGAACATGTTAGAACTTATAAATAATTAGATGTCAGGCCTGTACATTTATAACCCAGTCTAATATAATGGACCTCAAAAACTATACTTGTTACTACAGGCCTGATCTGTTATTGCACTTCCATAAAATATCTGAATGAAAAATATTTTAAAACTCTTTCAGGTTATGCAATTTTCTTTCTATCCTTATCAACTGCGTGTATATCTTTACTTGTAGTCCATTAATGTCTTACGAGATGTAACCGATCCAACAATGTATCACGGTAAACTTCAGTAGTAATACCATTTTTATGTGCCTCCTATTCTATTGTCACGGTAACTAGGATTGTTGGTGAGGCCATTAATACCAAACTTTTTTTCGTTTTGGCCAAGTCGATATACACCACTTATCAACTTCTGTTTGTTTTTGTGTGTTTGTTTGTAGTATATTCTTGTCTGAAATCAAGGAAAAGGCAATTGTACGATATACATCTTGACATTAAAGCATTCATTAATTCGAACCCCTATCGTAGAGACAAACAATTCGTGTATAAGCATTGAGCATGTGGATTGATATAGGCGAAGCGCAAATCTAGTGGATTAGACTATTTCATCAAACAAGTGGTGACAACAAAAATTACAAATAGAAACGAACTTATATATTAGCCCAAGGCCCCAAATTTGACAATAATTTGCCTAGTTTCCATTTTTTTCTTTGAGAAAAAACTTTTCTAAACTCATCAAAAAGTCAAAATGATTAGTGTATAATTTTTACCCTTTTGAAGCTTCTTCTAGATCACTCTCTTTTTACGTTTTTCCTCTTTAAAGTACAAAAAAATGCAGTGCCGTAACCTTCATGATAACAAAACTGATTACATTCTGCATTTCGACGTGGACTTTAACACATTGACCATAATAAGCACTTTGAAAATGTTTTTTTTATAGGAATAGTTTGATCTCTCGTACAAACGTACGTTACCCTTTTGAGAATGGGTAAATAAGGAGAAGATAAAATTCCATTTTAAAATTGTTTGAATATGGAAAGAAGTCTGGTAAGGAAAAAAGTTTATATTAATGGATGGTTGGGGGATTCTTATTAGGGGTATATATTGCTTATTTTGACCCATGTTGTTGGTACATCTAATCAAATAAAAACAGTTTCCATTCTTGACCCAAAATAAACAAATATTATATTAATATTATCTCTTTACTAATCAGCAAAAAGAAGTCATAAACTCATAATAAATCTTTTGTAGTTCATCATCATCCAATCCAAAGGCTAAAAGCTTTAATCGATGGGAAGAATCACAGCTCTAATAGGAATGATCAAAGACAAAGCTTCTCAAGGCAAAGCTGCTCTCGTCTCCTCAAACCCAACCAGCAAATCCCTCTCTTTCCATCTCTCCGTCCTCCGCGCCACCACTCACGACCCTTCAACTCCCCCGGCGAATCGCCACCTCGAAGTTCTCCTCTCCGCCGGCACTGGCTCCCGAGCCACCGCAGCTTCCGCCGTAGAAGCCGTCATGGACCGTCTCCACACAACCAAAGACGCCTGCGTCGCTCTCAAGTCGTTGATCATTATTCATCACATCGTCAAACACGGTCGCTTCATCCTCCAAGACCAGCTCTCTGTTTTTCCAGCTTCCGGTGGCCGGAACTATCTGAAGCTTTCTGGGTTTAGAGATGAAAAGTCTCCTCTGATGTGGGAGCTTTCTTCTTGGGTCCGATGGTAAGTTAATAAAGTTTCAATTTTTATGTTAAAAGTTTCAATTTTTTTTTTTAAAAGTTTTTCGTTTTTTAATAAAGTTTCAGTTTTTAATTAAAAGTTTTGATGTTTATATGTTTGATCTCTGTTCTTAGGTACGCCTCATACCTCGAGCATATATTATCAACTTCAAGAATCATGGGCTTCTTCGTTTCTTCAACATCGAGCGCGATCCACAAAGACGAGTACGAAGAAATGGTTTCGTCTCTTACCAACGCTGATCTGCTTCGTGAAATCTACGCGCTGGTCGGGTTACTACAAGAAGCGTGTAAGAATCCGGACGTACCCTTCTGCGGAGGCAAATCTCTCGCGGACAAGATCATTCGTTTGGTCGGAGAAGACTACGTGTCCTCGGTCAACGAGCTTTACACGAGGCTCAACGAATTTAAAGACCGGTCAAGCATTTTGAGCTTTGGAGATAGGATTGAGCTTGTCTGTGGATTGAAGAGGCTTGAGAGTTGTAAGGAAAGATTGTCTGTGGTATTCCGTGGGATTTGGAAGAGAGCTTGGATCGATGGGTTCTGGAGTCTGGTTCGTGAGGTCAAGGGCATGATTGGTGATTTGGAGGATGGTTATGAGAAAATTGAGAGATCGATGGTTGGGGTTGGGAGGAGAGGGAAAGGTTATGAATCGGCTCGGTTTACTGATCGGTTAGTTATTGGTTATGGTGATGCTGTTCGGTTTTCTTCTGGTAGATTTTCGAATGTTGATCGGTTTAATTATTTGGTTTCTAATCAAACGACTTTGAACGTCTTGTGAAAGTTTTTTTTTGGTCAGATCAGATGTCTTTTGTGATTTTTGTAAGACAAATTTCAGTGACAGGAAGATAGAGAAATTAAATATATCAAACAGATTAATGATATATACATTTTCAATAGAGAAAAAGGCAGTTATTTTTATCACTATTTTCAGAAAATATTTTATTAAAAAAAAAAAAATCTAATGCAGCCACTATAAAAGTCAAGGCGTAGATGGTGATTACATTTATATGTGTGAAGTTGATGTAATAAGACGTTCATTAATTTTGTAAAATAATGGATTATATACATTACTATGTTTTCTATATGGGGACCTAACGAACATATATGGTTGTGAAGAATGTGCCTAAAAATCAAAACGCATAATTCATAGTTAAGATTTTTCAGAATTAAAATCAGAAACTCATCCTGAGGTTAATCCCATGGTCCATTAGTGTTATAAAGGGGAGAAAAAGAAAACATTAACACCAACAAAGAGGAAGGAACACAAACTGCATTAGAGCAACAGAGAAAAAATCTTCAAATGATGACAAGAACAACCAAATGATAAATAGAGAAGGATATACTCAGGGCTCTCTTAAGCCAAAACGACAGCGTACAAGGCTCCGGCAATGACAGTGCTCACAAGGAAAGCTTTGTTAGTTAATGCTGAATCAGGGATTGGTCCTTCAGGAGCCGGAGCTGGTGATGGTGTTGGGCCTGATGGGCCTGGAGCCATAGCTTCTGGTTTCGGGGGAGAAGCGACAGGGGAAGTTTTGGGAGACTTAGTCGGTGGTGAGACGGTGGGAGGAGTCGCCGGAGCTGGAGTTGGCTCGGGAATCATAACCGGTGGTGAAGCAACCGGTACCGGAGAAGGTGGCTCAGCGGTTGGTGTAATAGCAGGAGGAGGAGAGGGAGACTCTACCGGTGGGAGAACCATGATGGGTGCTGGAGCCGGAGCTTGAGCCATACAGGACGTGGCCAATAGACCAAGGAAGATCAGAGCTTGCATTGTCTTAAGAGCTACCATCGATCTCTGTTTCAAACTTCTTTCGTTGTCTGTAGAGATAGAGAGAAACTGAGAAAAACTCTTTGTCTTCGTTGGTGGTGGAGAAATGAAGAAAAGGGTTTGTATATATATAGTTAACAAGATTATATTTAATCCTGCAAAACACAATGATTTTAGAATTATTATTTAGTATCTGGACAGTTTAATCATGCGAGCACGTACATAGATATACACCTCTTATTTGTCCAAAAAAAAATATACACCTATAAGTATTTGTTTATTGGTTTGGAATATCAAACCAGTAGTGTTTACCAAGTCTCCTGATTTGGGAAGTTTTCTTGAGGAACCATCTTCATGGAGGAGCACCAAACGGAAGCATATGATGTGTATATTAAGAGTTGTAGATAACCATGTGTTCTATTTAAAACAGGTAATTAACTATTGTTGACAGGTTGTAGATAACTTCACTTTCTGGTTTACCGTGTCAATGCAGCTTAATCTATAATGACCTTGGCTTTTCTTAAGCTTATATAAACCCTATCGTGACGTTTGGCGGCTTGAAACATGGAAGAAATTTTACAATTTCATCTTGCAATGTAAATAAGTAATAACTCGTCAGTTTTGTAGCAATATAATCAGACGAGTTTCCATCGAATTAAGAAAATGACATATTTCGTGACAACCTATATGCTTGGAATATCTTTTTATTTATGTCAAGAGTCAAGTCCACGCGCAATTACTTGGTTCCCACTTAAGTTAAGATGAGGCAGACAAGCAACTGATTATCTGTTTATGATGATGACACATTTATATTATTACGAGCAATGCGAAGTCCTCCAATCCTAAACCAAAGCCAAAACTAAACCGAAATTCTAATACCAACAAAACTAAACTTATGAATTCTATTTTTAAGGTGTATACTATTCTTTCTTATATTCACATTTTAATTCTATTACCACATTTCATGTGCAGACTATATGCTTAATTAGTGCATTGTATCTTCTTTAACCACTTAGTAGTGTCCCTTTACATCAACTTAAATCTGTTAGACCTTCGACAAGTACAGTCAATCCTGCAGAAAAGTACATCCAGGTAATCTCTGATGATGACCATGAGTTTTGGTTCATTGGGTTTTTAAACTAGGATGGCGCTGTTACATCTTTGCAAAATGCATGCATTGCAAGCCGGTCCTTACAGTCTATGTGATACATATATATCCTGGTGAGTTATTGATCATATGATGAGGACCTCAAGTCATCATCAGAAAAGGAGAAAGGAACCAGGAGTAAATCAGTGAAGAACATGGAGCTGAGGAAAACTAAAGAAGCCAACCAGGACATAGGTGCATTCAAAGAAGGATATCTTTTCAACCATGAGGAATTTGACCGTGAAACAACTTGCTATAGATTCTCAACTCAACCAGAGCACGCGCGAATTGGTTTCATACCAAAAGAAGTAATGCTTTAGGAGATATACCATTTACAAGTCAGGCGACCTACACTGCATCCGAACTGGTTCTATTTAAGGAAAGTAATTCTTTGCTTAAGGAGTGTGCAACTCAAACTCATGTGTGGAAACCAGGAGATTAGTCATTACATCTAAGACCACTTGGAGAGTTCATACCATGCACTAAACCTCACTGGATCAGCCAGATTCTTCACCATCTCAACTTGCCATTTTTGGAGCCAATTTGCTTTAAATCCCAACGGCTAGTTTTCTACAATCTTGGCTGTGATTTTTTTCATCAACCAGAAGCTCCCCAAGGCTCCTAGGATCTTCCCAAAGTTGTCCAGATATAAGCAGCTCCACACATTTCCCATTTTGGCTCAGATTCTCTCATTAAGGCCTAACAGCTAGATTTCTTTCAGCATGTTTTCTCATTTTACTTAGCTTTCTAAATCATTGTACTGAGCCTATATAAGCTCATTACTTATATCATTGTAAGGACGAATCTTTTACCCAAGAAATAATAAACTTCTTAGTTTCTTTTCTTCAAAGTCTTTGTGTCTTTGAGTTATCTTGATCATCAAGCCTTGTGTGGATTCACTTGTCTTATTGATTGGCGAATTAGAGTGCTTGTGGATTCAAGTATTCTCCTTCGTGATTGATTGTGGAATCAGTCAACAAACCGTTCTATCAGTATCATCATCAACTCTTCCATCAAACTGGGTTCATTGGAGTCGATTAGATCGGACCATTGAAACCACCCTTTTGCAGATCCGAGCCTCTCTTTGGTTCTGGTGTGTTGTGGCCCTTTGACAGCTTAGGACTACATCATCATAGTATCAATTTTTTGTTGTAAACTAAATTTTTTGATTCCCATGCTTGATCAGCTAGCATATGTCTTAATACACCCATTATCATTCCTTTTCTAAGTATTCTCCAAATCATGTTTTTTTGATAATGGAAAGAAACTAGTTGGATTCTAGCATTTAATATTTTGTTTTAATGATAGCTTAGCATCAACTCAATTTGAAACATAGTTAACCTCTTGTACCATTTCCGTCTCAGTTCATGAACCCTGGTTCGATTCGTCATCTTCTCCTTTCTAGCTTGTTTTATCTTCACCAGCTTCAAACTTCTTTCCTTTAATTTGTCTTGTCGTTGTCTACTTCCTCTTCCTCTTTTTATCTCAATCTCGGTATCTCCTTCCATCTTTATGCTTATGTTGACCTCCAATGCTCCTTGCTCTTTCTCATGGAAACATCCATTGGCTCTTCTCTTTCCCTTTATTGTTCATACAGCCTATGCAGCTTCAGCAAGCCTACTATATGTATCATGGGCTTATAGACATGTCGGCCCACTGTAATTAACTATTTTGTCGTTTTTTGGTTTTAAATGGGTAGGATCGTTGACAAAAAAAACAAGGGTAGGATCGTTGACAAGAAAAAACAAGGGTAGGATCGCGAAAAATCTCCTGTGCAAGATGACGATGTTAACTGCAACTTCCACGTTATCATTAATAAACTTACAGGATAGTTACGTTTACGTGCACATGTATTTTTATTCCTACATACATGCGTCAAGGTATGTGTGAGAGAATATGTCTTAGTCTTACACAAACAAAATCTATTTTTATTTACCCTCCCTTTTCTTAGTTTGATTGTGTAACGTTTTATACAGAATCTTTTTTTGTTTAAACCACATACAGAATCAACTATTCAACTATAACAATCGGATTTCGCTTTCTACTATATATGACTCCTGTAAGTACTAATATAGGATAACTAGCACATTTAAACAAGAAACGAATACAAAAATTATACATACACAAAAGAGAAGTGGTGAGGTTTGACATTAGAAGATTTTGATGTTAACTAAGCTTACTCTTCAGCCCTGAAAAATTTTAAATATGAAACTCGACCTTTTCTTTTCGTCGTGTTTTAGTTAAGACAGAGATATTCTAACTTATCATCACTCATCAGTGAGAGTTGTTTCGGCTTGTCTTTCTCTTGCTATTATTCCCCATCACAAAGTCATCTCTATCCATAACTTACAAACAGAAATCAACTAATTAAAAACCAATGGTATTTTATTTTATTTTAGGTTTGTTTAGTGTGCATCGAAAACAAGACGTACTTTGAAATGGTAATATTAACTAAAAAAAAAAAAGGAATTCTCAATGGAACAATTAAGAAAATGTATAGTTGGCTAATGAAATGGTTTTGATTTGTGATGGCAAATTAGCACATTATGAATAAATAATTTATATCATTTCTCATAGTCATATACGGTGTGTGCTCGTTCATGAGTTGGTGTCTTTCATTTCTTGACAACACAACAACACCAACGAGGCTACCACAAGCTGTTGAAAAGATATGTTGGTCAACGCAAAATTTGATTAGAGAAAGGGAAATAAATAATTACGTACAAACTTAATCCGGATTTGCCAGCAATATTTCTAGAAGATTCACTGAAGGTATGAATTCTTATCTCTTAATCATAAGAGTCTCCTCGTAATTAATAACCCACGAGTTAAAAAAAAAAAAGAAAACCATAGGCAGATGAGTTTGACACGTGTCCGTAACTTGAGCCTCAAACACACGCAAAACATTGGATAAAATACGACACATCATCAATTTTGGACGGTTGTAGGGATACACTTGTCCATGAATCAACGGTAGATAGGAACTCTTACCCTTATTTCTTGTTTAATTAAAGTAAATAATATAGTCTTTTTTTTTGCATCAAATCGTAGTTTAATGATTGGATCATGAAACTTGTGGCCGTTGGATCTTAACTAAAACCAAAAGATTGGAGAAATCGAATTTTATAAATTGCAGAAGAAGAGACTTATTAGCTCTTGAGTAGAAGAGACAAATCTGGTCGGAAGGGGGAGGGATAAGGAGGATAGTTTGGTCTTAAAAACTTTTGTTGTCTGATCGATTAAAAATTTTAAAGCAAAGCTCATCTCTTTCCTGGGAAGTCGAGCTCGAAAGTTTTGACCTTTTTTCTCATTCGTCGTATAGATTTTAGACCATTCTTTTCATTACTTGGCTGTCAAATTTGAACCAGTCTCTGAGGTGGAATTCAAGAAAACTGGGTTCTTGAAAAATGATCAAGAAAAAGATACCGACTTGGCCATGGTGGTTGTTAGGTGGTAAGAAGGAGAAAGAGACAGAAGCTCGAGGGAAAGGAAAGGTTATCAAGCGGAAGGAGCTGGAGCTTGAGAGCTTTGGTTCGTCTGGCTCAGAATCTGTAGCTGTTGCTTCTTCTGCTGCTGGTGCTGTTGATGAGTGGTCTGTTGGATGGACTGAGCCACTTGGACCTGGTTTCCAAAGCGATGAGGAAGGAGATGATGGTGGCTTCTTAGTTCTGGTTCCTTGTTACAGAGCTGTCTCTGAAGGGTCTGGTAATAACCAGCTCTTGACTGCTGTCAAGAATCTCCCCAACGGTTTGTCTCCTGGTATGAACTGTTATCTCTCTTGGGGTTGATTTAAAGGCTCATGCTTGTTGTTTATATGGGTAGCTCTTTGCTATTGATGTTTCAGCATTTTTGTCCTAATTCAATGTGCAAACTTTCTGAATCAGTTTTGTTTTTTGTTCCAAATCAAATGTGCAGATGGGAAGAACTACATGGATCAATGGCTTTCATCTCTGCGGAACCTTTGACCAGGTCTATTCCCTTTGTAGTAGTTAGTTAGTAGTTTTAGTTATCTAACAACGCTCTGAAGAACCATTTTGGTTACTACATAAATCCTGAAAACCAAAAAAAAGGAGAAAAAGAGAGAAAAAAAGAGAGAAGCACAAGTAGCTTTACGGTTTAGATTAAGATGATGTGTTTTGTTTATATTAATCTTGGGTAACGGATTGAGCTTGAAAAAAAAAAGAAAAAGAGAGAAAAAAGAAGAAGCACAAGTAGTTAGATTGTTCAGATTAAGATGAAGGGTATATGTTTATACTGATCCCTGAAAAAGAAGAAAAAGAGTTTAAAAATTAATGTGTGGGATTGGAAAAGCTATTGAAGAAGAGGAAGCTTTAAGGTTCATATTAAGATGATGCAAGTTGGTTACATTGAAATGAAAGAGGGTGGAGAACAATTAAACATTTATCCTAGGAAAGGATTAAGCTGGAAAGAAAGGAATATGAGATTGGATTGGAGGAAGAAGAAGCAGTAATGCTAAAGTTTGATATCAAGATTTGATGGTGTGGAAGGGGATTATTCATCCTGAATTTGGAAAAATTCATGTAAAAAGTCTTCAATGTAAATAGAGTGATGTACATATACTCCAATGTTGTCTTGTATCATATTAACTCTCTTCTTCCTCAAGACTGAGTTGAAGTAATTGCAGATTTTATGTAATTTATTAACTACCACTGATCTTTTTGTATGTAGAAAAATGTAATGACACTGTAAAAAATGTATTTATTGATGTAAAAAAGGAAAAAAAAAATATATATTTATATTGTAATTTGGTGAAGCCGCCGTAATAGTTTCTCCAGATTCTGTATGTCCTATTGTCCTGGATGGATTCTTATTAACAATCTTTGGATCTAGCTTTTGAATGTGTGATTTCAAAACTTCATCAAAAGTATATATTAATAAAGAAAAAGTACAATTTCACAAAAAATAATGATAACTTTAACCACAGTGCCTAAAAAGCAACCACCGTCAACTAATAAATTATCATTAAGCAGGCTAATATTGAATACTTAGTCTTAAAGGAAAACTTTATATTATCCCTGTGCATCATTTTGGTAATTGTGAAAGCATTTACACATTAAGGGGTAGTCTAGTAATTTACTAAACGTAAAGACAAACCGCTGATAGGTTGACGTCGACATGAGTGAGAATGATAACTTACGTAACGCTCTGTTTCTCACCTTTTTCAAACCAAAAAAAAAAAAAAAAAAGTAGAAGAAGAAAGCTAGAACTGAACTTAAAAAGCTAAGTAAGCCACTCTACTCTCTCTTACTACTTGAGAATATCTAGAAACAATGGAGTCCGGGTCGGGCTTGGATCCGAGTAAGAGCAAAGGAAGCGGCAGTGGCGAGGGGAAGTTCGGTGCTTTCTTGAAGAGAGTAGAACCCTTCTTACCGAGAAAGGAGCTGAACCCGGTAGAGCTAAGATCTTGGGCCAAGAAAACCGGTTTTGTCTCCGACTACTCCGGCGAAACCAGCACCAAGCTCGGTGAGACTGAGAGCTCTGCTTTTGATTTGCCAAAAGGCAGAGATCATCAGACAGATCGAGCGTCGTCTCGTCAAACCGATCTCGACCCGATACTGGGCCGAAGCAGACGATCCGATATCGGATCTGATCCCGAGTCTAAACCGGGTTCTATAGAGGAAGAG
Organism: Brassica oleracea var. oleracea; assembly: GCF_000695525.1. Lineage (NCBI taxonomy): Eukaryota > Viridiplantae > Streptophyta > Magnoliopsida > Brassicales > Brassicaceae > Brassica > Brassica oleracea. The sequence continues at coordinate 570,439 of NC_027748.1, forward strand.
AGAGGATCAAACCGGAACGAGGCGGCTGAGACACCGTTGGAGAATGAAGGCGGGAAGATCAGTAGAGATTTGGAGAATGGGTGTTACTATCCAGGAGGTGGAGAAGGAGAAGGTGGAGGTTGGCCTAAGCCCATTGTAATGAAGTATGGTCTCAGAGACGATCCTCCTAGCTACGGTTAGTTTCTTACAAATATTGTCCGAACTCATGTTCCGGAAGATTCTTTAAATGATTTTTTTTTTTTTTTTATGCAGGTCCACTTATCTATTACGGTTTGCAACACTATCTCTCACTTGCTGGCTCACTCATCTTTATACCTCTTGTCATTGTACCAGCCATGGATGGTTCCGATGTAAGCTTCTTGTGTGAATACTCCTTTGTTTGGTTCTTGACTAACTCTTTGGACTTGATGATGATTAGAAAGATACAGCCGCAGTGATTTCAACAATGCTGCTTGTTACTGGAATCACAACCATACTTCACTGTTATTTCGGCACTCGGCTTCCTTTAGTGCAAGGAAGCTCCTTTGTTTACTTGGCCCCGGCTTTGGTTGTCATCAACTCAGAGGAGTTTAGGAACCTCACTGAGCATGTAAGCTTTTGCAAAAATAAAATAATTTGTTTTCTTGGAGATTTTGTGATAAACTTTTGTGTGTTTTGAGCAGAAATTTCGGGAGATAATGAGAGAGCTACAAGGAGCTATAATCGTCGGTTCATTGTTCCAGTGCATTTTGGGATCCACTGGTCTCATGTCTCTCCTCCTTAGGTTGATTCTACAATCCTTAAAAAAAAAACAGCAGTTTCTTAGAATTATTATTGTTCTTTTAATTATATGTTTTTTTCTTCAGATTTATTAATCCTGTTGTAGTAGCACCAACAGTAGCTGCAGTGGGATTAGCATTCTTTAGCTATGGATTTCCACAGGCCGGGACTTGTGTTGAGATCAGCATTCCTGTAATAGTTATGCTTCTCATTTGCACATTGGTATGGATCTGCCTCACAACTTGAATAACAACATGTAGAACTGCGGTTCGGTTTCTTCGGTTAATTCTGGTTCGAAATCTCACCGATCTTTCGGTTAGTTCGTTTCAAAAAAAGTTTTGGTTCCGTGGTTAGTTCGGTTAAATTTTTGGTTCAAATTTAACAAAGTTCAAAAATATTTGGTTAATTTTGGTTATTTCGTTAGTTATTTTGATTTAGATTGGTACTGTTTGATTTTTTTTTTTTAGAAAACTGAACTGAAAAACTGATTTTTTTTAATTGTCGTACCGAACTAAACTAACCGCATACCTAACAACATGAGTCATGTTTCTGTCTCTCTGATAAGAAAACTTTCTTTCAGTATCTTCGTGGAGTTTCAATCTTTGGTCATCGCATATTCCGAATTTATGCGGTATGTATATTCCATCTATTTGTAAAACTTTTATCTTATTCTAGAGCTAAAGAGTTTTCTTTTTGTTGTTGCTTATCATGTTACCAGGTGCCGCTTAGTGCTCTGATCGTCTGGACATACGCATTGTTTTTAACTGTTGGCGGTGCATATGACTATAAAGGCTGCAACGCCGACATACCAAGCTCTAACATATTAATAAACGAATGCAAGAAACACGCGTATACCATGAAGCATTGCAGAACAGATGCTTCCAACGCTTGGACAACTTCTCCTTGGCTCAGAATCCCTTATCCATTTCAATGGGGGTTTCCGTATTTTCACATGAGAACTTGTATCGTTATGATCTTTGTGTCTTTAGTTGCATCAGTGGATTCAGTAAGTATACTCATCTCCTCTTTTTGCCAACATGTGTATGCCACTGCTGCTAAATGTGTACTACACTTGTGTTGTTAGGTTGGAACATATCATGCCACGTCCATGTTAGTGAATGCTAAGCGACCTACACGTGGTGTTGTGAGTAGAGGTGTTGCTTTAGAAGGCTTTTGCAGTTTATTAGCTGGCATATGGGGTTCTGGTACCGGTTCAACCACGTTAACCGAAAATATCCATACAATCAATATCACCAAGGTGGCTAACCGAAGAGCTTTGGCAATAGGAGCTTTATTTTTAATATTTTTATCATTTGTGGGTAAGCATCATCTAATCCAAAGTGTAAATCTTTATACACTCCTCTCTAATATACTTTTTTAAAAATATCTTGACAGGGAAATTAGGTGCAATTCTTGCTTCAATACCACAGGCTTTGGCTGCTTCAGTGTTATGCTTTATATGGGCACTTACAGTGGCTCTAGGTTTATCGAATCTCCGGTACACTCAAACAGCGAGTTTTAGGAACATAACCATAGTTGGGGTCTCACTGTTTCTTGGACTATCCATCCCTGCTTATTTCCAGCAGTATCAACCATTATCTACTCTGATACTACCGAGCTATTACTTGTCCTTTGGTGCCGCTTCAAGTGGACCATTCCAAACGGGCATCATCCAAGTAAAGCCACTTTCTTTCTCTTTGCCTTTGATTAGTATTTTTCTGGATAATGATGGAGTTGAGTCTCTTTTTATGCAAAACTTCAGTTGGATTTTGCGATGAACGCTGTAATGTCTTTGAATATGGTTGTAACGTTTCTACTGGCGTTCGTGTTGGACAACACTGTACCGGGTAGTAAGGAAGAGAGGGGAGTCTATGTGTGGTCACGAGCTGAGGATATGGAGATGGACCCTGCTATGCAAGCTGATTACTCGTTGCCAAGAAGAGTTTCTCAGTTTTTTGGTTGCAGATGTTGCGACTAGATGTTTTAAGATCCAGTTTCCATTTTTTTTTCCAATACCTTATAGAGAGACCCTCATGTTCTTACTTAATATATAGAAGAAAAGGTTCTGATGAAAAAAATAACACAATACACAAGAATAATGAATTTTCCTCAAAAGGTTGTTGTAGTTGTTACTGTCGTAAGTAGGGATGTTAATATGGGCTTTTTCCAATAGGGTTAGCCCGGCCCGCATCTATTTTCTTAACCCAAAATCCGTTTTGTTCTGTATGGGTTAAAATAGGGCCGGCTATAATGAAACTCGGGCTAACTCCAAACCCGTTTTGTTTTGTTTTTTTATGACGACGTCGTTTCTATTTTTTTTTTCACCATCTCAAAAACGAGAAACGAGAGAAACCAGTCAACGAATCGATTCTCGACTGCTTCTCCGCAGATTCCGATTCGAGCTCTTGATCGTGATCGTACGTCCTCATCAAGCTCTGCTGCTCCTGGATCGATTTCAACAAACCCTAGAGATCGATTTCGAAGAGCTTCGTCGGGGTTGTATCCATCTTCTCCAATAAGCACTCTGTGAGGTACGTTCTTCTAGTTTTGTTCTGGGTTTGTTGAAGTTGATCTCTAGTCATCATAATTCATAAGTCGTGTGACCTTTCCGTTTATTGCAGGCTGCTTACTTGCTTAGGAGGACCAATCCTTTTTTAGAAAAGCTATTGGGAAGCTCGAACATTTACAATCTTTGTAAGTCATCACATCTTTTGGGAAGCTCGAACATTTACAGTATATGAATAATATTTGTTAACTTGTGTTCTTCCATGTGTTCAATCATGTTTGATCTTGTTGTCTGGTGTTAGCTTGTGTTCTCTTAGTTGTTAATAGTCTAAAACTCTCATTTGAATGTGTGACTGCAGTTTAGAGTTCACAGATTTTCTTGTTTAACTGCTTTACATGACTGCCATCTCTCTTGTTTTTGCAGAGTGGAGCTTGGAGCCTGAATGATTGTGACTAGCTTGTTTCTGTTCTGAGAACTTGTAAGTTGGAACTATAACTTGAAACAGTCATGTTTCTGTTCTGTAGCTTGCTTGTGCTCTGTTACTTTTGTAGAGTATAGACTGTGTCATTTTTTTGTCTCAGTTGTCTCTTAGTTCTTTTTAAATCACTGGTTGTATGAGCTAAATGAATTAGTCAGGCGTATTGATGGTTTCTTGTTAGAGCATCTTAGTCATTTTGCAAGCTGTTTTGGAAAACTGTTTTGATAGTTGTATAGAGAACGTATAAATGTGTTCTTTGACTTCATTGAGTGATTATGTTGTTGTAGAGTGTAGTTCGTTGAGAGCAAATGTTGGAGCAACGTGTTGGAGGCTTGGAGTCTTGGAAGAGTGCAACTTTGAGTTTTATTTTTATGCTAAACATTATACAATTATGCATAAAAATTTGTAAACTTTGGGTTTCAATTTCATGATAAACATTTACAGTTATAAAATAAAAAAGAATGTAAGCTTTGGGTTTTTAATTTCATGCTTAATTAAAGACAAAAATTGATATAAAAGAGATTGATTTGCAAGAAAAAAATTAATGGGCGAACCCTGTACAAGTCCTAACCCTTAACTAAAAATAGGCTTAAAACAGGGTTGGGTTAAAATAGGGCTGGACTTATATTACACAAATGAGGGTTAGGCCCTAGCCTGCAAATTAACATCCCTGGTCGTAAGCTATGATATTTTAAAAAAAACTTACAAGAGGTATACATACTACCTTGGGACCGTATCTACGTGGTAGGAAAAAAAAAGAAAAAGAAAACAGTCTTGGATCAGTACTTGATGACATGGTGGCGTAGCCACAATTCATACATGATCATGTGGAAGGCATCGAATTTAACTGGTGGCGAGTTCCATTGAAAATGCTTCTGAACCTGCAAAGCAACAAGACTAATCATCAGCTTCTCTTTACACAATACTAAAGAAAAGGCTGAAACATTTTTTTATCTCTTACCTTGACTAAGTTGTTATGCAACGAAACAAACTCTGACTGTGTTATGTTCTTGAGGATCTGTTTAAGGTCATACACATCTCGCTCTCTCAGCACAACCGCAAACTTTCTCCAATCCAAAATGTCATTAAAAGGCAGATCATAGTAGTCTGACAATATAACTGCCCCAAAAAAAAAACAACAAAGATTCATTAACTTTTTAGTCTCTTTTTGAGTGGAGCAAAAGAAACACTTACCAGGAACACAACCGTAATGGATTGAGTCAGTAATACGAGCACTGTTAACCTGAGAACCACCAGGGCATATACAAAACTTGGTCCTGTAGAATCTCTTCTGATACACTAAATGCCCCGTCGCCCTGTTGATCCTATTGTTCGAAATATCTAGCTCAGTGTCGTTCTCCCACACACGTGCGAGTATCACACGTATCTTTGAGTTCCTATGACCAGCCCAAAACCCAAGCGTCGTCCTGTAACACCATTTTTAACATTATTAGTAACCATTGACTATGCAAACTATTTAACATTATTGGTAACATTTGACTATGCAAACTATTAACATTTTTTTCTGTTACCGGTTCTCAACATCGTTTCCACCGGCAGGGAGCGCAAACGGCTGAAGCACTTGAGGCAAAGCAACATCTTTATGAGGGATGAAACCAACATTGTAGCTCGGAGAGCACACGACTCTAATCGTGTTCTTGATCATAACCGGAGATCCCTCGAAGGCTCTAACACCAACGTCGTGGCACGTGACAAAGAAATGATCTGCTCCTAACGTTCTGTTCCAATAAGGATACTTCGATATCAACCCATCGACGTATGTCTGAACAATCACAGTCATATTCTCATACGATGTTCCCTGCCAAATAAAAAAATAAAGCATCAAATAAAGAATTCAAACTTTATAAAAAGTAAAGATTATTACTTTGCCACGCATCTTGTGAGGAGAGACGGGGACGAAGAAGAGATCGGCTTCCTCTGGATCTAACGTGCGGAACCGACTCTCTCTGATGTTTTTGAAGAAGTAACCCTCGCTGGCGTATTTGCCGGTGACTTTCCTCGGCGTCTGGTAAAACGTGTTCGGATCTCCGTCGGGGTAGATGTAGACTTTGAACTTATTCTCCATCTCCGCGTAATTGGACCGGAACGACTCAGGGGAGTGGTACACGTCGGAGTAACTCTCATCCTCTTCCTTGGCGAAGGTGTGTGGGAGCTGATTGGCGCCAACGACGATGGGAGACGGCGGCGAGGTGCGGAGGGAGTCGAGGGAGAGGTAGAAGAGGGAGAGGAAAGTGAGGACGGCGAGGGTGAGGAGTGATCCTTTGAGGGAACACAGCGGCGAGGAGGAGGAGGAAGAGAGCTGCGACGGTTTGACGATCGTCATTCGGACCGGACTGGATCTGTACTAAAAGCTGTCCCCTTTGTCTCGACGGAAGCTCGCATGTGGAAAAAATGATGCTTATTAACATGGGTTTATTTGATTAAATAACTCAAAATGTATTATATTCTTATTTATGTTTTTATTATCATTTTTATTCATTTACACAGACATTTAACATTAGAGAAAGCAATCTTGTGGGGATATATGTCTCTGTGGTTGAGATGTATATGTTTACTGAGATTTGTTAATACTTGTACTTTTTTTTTTTTTTGGGCTCAATTTCAACTTATCATTAGCCAAAGAGAACGAAAGAGGTAGTACATGAATTGTAACCACAAAGGATTTCAACCACACTTACAAACAAAGTGATCTAGTATCATCTAGGAACACATAGATGGATCCTACACTACCCAATCGTTTACTTTGTTGTAATTCTACCCGGTGAGTACAAACTCTCCCCACGACTCGGAAAAAATTTCCTCTTAAACCACACCTAAATTTGACCACACTAAGTGAAAGCATTAAGACACAACTAACTAAATCAAATGAAGATTATACGTTTAAAGCTCCAGCTTTAGTCACCAACATGTACGAGTTCAACTCTTGGACCAAAACATCTTCACCATACGGTGCAAGTCTAGACATGGCCGTCATTGCCGTGTTCAAACGCCTCACTTCATACAGCCTGAAAGACGGAAGCATGTCTGTACTGGTAAAGTGTTGCTCGGCGGCAAGCAAACAAACGTAGCTGGAACAGCAATCAGGCTTCCAATGTTGTGGTCTCTACCATTGTAGATGTCGGAGAGCCACCTTCATTGCTGGGAAGTAGAGTACCACCACGTACCTGTAACAGAGATCATCCCAACGGTTGACAAGTCCGGCGGAATGAGGCCTCTGCGACGTGTCGTACTCCGTGAACCAGAGGTCAAGAGCATTTTTCACTGCCAACTCACCGCTCTTCCGTTTGGGACACCGTCACACCAGAGGGTAGAGACCAAGCCGGAGAAGGGTTCCCACTGAGCAACGCGCCGCCGCCGTGAAAGGATCGCCGGAGATCTACAAAACAAGAAAATCAGATTTGATGTCACACTTCACCCTAAAAACCGACCTTTTTCGCAACCACCAGATCCTAGACTCGCCGCTCCTCCAAACCGCCGGTAGAAGTCACCTCCGCCTTGAAGGTTTCCGGTGAAACATCAGAAGGTTCAGTAACAGGTTGCATATCGAAGAGGATGAATGAGGTGAGGAGAATGGCAAAGAGAAAAGCAGGAAGGGAGGAAGGAGGTGGCTCCGGCACCGGTGAGAGCCGGCCCGGAGAACGGAAGTCGAAACGCGTTGTGGAGGTTTTTAGAGAGAGAGATGTTAGAGAGAGAGAGACTTGAGGTGTGGTGGATTTTTGTTAATACTTGTACTTTTAAGTGTTTACTTAGTTGTTCTAAGCTTCTTCTCTCTCTTTTTTTGTCGGCAAGTTGTTCTAAGCTCACATAAAAAAGGACATGATGACAAAATCAAACACTCAAAAATGCAAGCAAACAGACTCAAAATAAACAAGAAAAAAAAGGAAACAATCAAACAAGCAAATAAAGACGTTGTGTTTTCTAAAATAAGAAAGATGAATTCTTTTTATAATAGCTAGACTGATTAGAAGAAACATAATGATCATAAGTGTTAAGACAAATGAAACATACTTATTTCTAACAATCTTAATGACAAAATATTATGTTCTATTTGTTGTCACAAATTTTATGTATGTTTTCTCATCATCGATCAAATTTTATTTAATTTTTCTTTCCCTTTAAAATCTTGAAAATGTTGTAGTGGAATCAAATCTTTGTGAAAACGTTTTATCTTATGTTTTTTTTTTTAATAAGAAAGGGGATTTTTTATATAAGAGTTTGATTTATTAGGAGGAACATAGTAATAGTAAGTGTCGAGACAAATCCCCTATATATTATTTGAGAAACATTACAACTTTTTTTTGTAGCCACGTGTCATCACTAGGATGATTCTTAGAATCATTAGAGAAATATGTTGGTCCATCTAATTATATAATAAACTTTTTATTATACTAACAATAAATTCATTATTAATGTACTTTATTATTTCCTTAAATAGAATTTACGGAATTGCCTAATATGGCTAAAGTATATATGACAATTAATGATTTTGAATAATAAAGATTTGATAAAAAATATTGTATCTTCTATAATATTTGTTTAATATTAAACTATTAAATAAATTAAACAACCACAATAACCATATAATTAATATATGTTATATTTTGAATTTTTAAAAACTACTATAAATTACTAAAACTGTTAAAAGTCTCACATTCAAATGATTACAAAATTATATAAGTAAAAAGTATAATTTAATTAATTATTAAGATTAATATATATATATATATCGTTTTAAATTAAACTATAAACCATATAAAATACATAAATCTTTTAGTTTCAAAATTTACTTTGAACAATTTTTTGGTAAAAGTTTTGAACGAACATTGACAACTTATTTTTTTTTAAAAAATTATAAACTATTAAAACTATTAATCCCACAATGAAAATTTTGTCATCAGCAATTTAATTTTTTTTCTATAAAAGATACAAATGATAAAAAAAACTATATGAGTAGAAATCATCATTTAATAGACATTAATATTAAAAATATACTAAAATATACTATGTATGTTAGTATCATTTAAATTTAATTACATATCCTATCAAATATTAAAAAATATATTTTTAGATTAATAAAATTGATTTATATGTTCGCACCAATTTAATTATATATTTAATAGTTACTGACTTTTAATACATTAAATAATTTTTATATATAATGTTTATCCCGCGCAAGGCGCGGGTCTTAATCTAGTGAAACAGAGTATTTCTAACGATCTTAACAACAGGATATCATATTCTATTTGTTGTCACAAATTTTACATATGTTTCCTCAATAATCGATCAAACCGTATATAGAATCTCTCCCCTTCTATTAAAAAGTTTGAAAAAATTAATTATGTTTATCTTAAGTTTTTAAAAATAAGAAAGGGGAATTGTTTAAGGGAAAATTATTTTTTTTTAAGCAAAAAAATGATAACTATGTCTTTTTAGACTAATATATATTTTGTGTCATTTTTGCCTATAATACCTTTTAATATTTTAATAAATAGTTTTACAAACAAAAAAATTTGGAAAAATAGTAAAAAAATTGGAAAAATAGTAACTATTGATAAAATAACTATATGAACTTATTGGTATTTTTTTCAGTTCTAAAAATGTTTAAATAATAATTTTCAGATTATGTTCTAAATAAAGTATAAATGACATTCTACGAAGTAGAAAACGAAATATCTGCGTACATCTTGAGTTAGGGAGACTAATGATTGTAATTTATTTGTGTATTTTATTTGAGAGTTTATGTTACCAGCTAGAGTTTTTGAAGAATTTGGTTGAATACTTGGAGTGTTTTGAGATCTAAAACACGTAAAAACCGGCTTCTACAGATTTACTGTAAATCTAAAACATGTAGAAATCAAAATCTACACATTACTATAATTCTAAGAACCTGTAGAAACTGATTTCTACAGATTAGCTGTATTCTACAGATAAAAAAATCAGTTCATAAAAATATGGAAACAAAATATTTGGGAATATTCACTTTCATATTTTTGAAAAAATCGATTTAAAAAAAAACAAAAAAAAACGTGTTAAACTTCTTCTCACGCCGTCTTCTATATTCCATTGATTGTTCACAAAAATTTCACAAATATTTCACATGATTTCTACCAAATCAGTGTGAAATTGAATGAGTTAGGGTTTATGAACTTGAGACTTTGATTTTCTTCCCCTTTGTTCGTGAAGGAGATGAGAAATTATGGGTTTCGTCCCAAAGAAATCGAGTTTAAAGAGTTGAAATCGTGTTTGGTCGGTTCAAATCAAGTGGGAATCAAACCGGATGTAACCGAAGAAAACCATGAAATCGATTTGGAACCTGGGCACGAGATCGATCGGTCTATAATTCGAGATCGGTCGATCTGTATGAAATTGACATTTGCCGATCGAGTGAAATGGACCAGGTCGATCAGTATATGCTCCGCGTTTTTTTGTTCTGCATAATGATCATGATCGATCGATCCGTTCGACCTTGTAATTTCGGATCGATCGATCCCGCTTGATCGAACCCATTATTTATTATATTTAAAAATTACAATTTTAAGGGTATTATTGCCATTTTGAAAATAATTAGCCTAATAGGGCATAAAATATATGAGATTAGTATAAAGAGATATAGTTATCATTTTTTTTCTCTAAAAAAACAATTTTCCCTTGTTTTTATATAAAAGTTTGATTAGGAGGAACGCAGTAATCATAAGTGTTAAAACAAATGAAGCAGAGTATCTCTAACAATCTTAACGACACGATATCATATTCTATTCGTTGTCGCGAATTTTACGCATGTTTCCTCCATAATCGATCAAACCATATATAGAATCTATCCCCCTTTTATAAAAAAGTTTGAAAAAATCAATAATGGAAACATTTTTAAAAAGCAATCACTAGTTCAGATTTTTGTGAAAACGTTTTATGTTATGTTTTTAAAAATAAGTAAGAGGAATATTTTTTATAAAAAAAACAAATTCCGGTTCAAAAGTGTTACCATTTATTTTACCGAGGAAGATGTGAATCTCGGAGGATTACAATATCTTCAAATGAGCTTTTTCAACTTCCGATAAGAACTCAAACTGAAAGAAGAAAATTAAGTTAGAAACCGATAAATTGATGAGAGTAAATCACACAAAAGTGTTTAGGAATAATATTATTAGACTCTCATGAAAATAATGTTACAAGATGCATAGTTTATATAAAGAATAAATCAAATAATTTCCTAAACTAATATGAAATAGTATATAATAGATAATAATAAATTTTCTATCCTAATATATTAATGCATATCCTAATATTGAGCATTAGATTAAGTCATCTTCTAGATCTCCCAATGTAAACAATTACAATTAGTTTTGAGAAAGCGAGAGATACGAGATTCTTATTGACCCTCAGCTGCTGATTATGGTGGAGGAGATTGAGTTTTCATTCATCTTTGAAAAGATACAGGGGAAGGATGCAGAGATGAGAATCAAGACTTAAAGCCTCTGAACAGGAGGTTGGAAATGAAGACTAAAGCCGATAAAAGCACGTCGATTATTAAAAGATTTCAAACTGAGCTTCAAAGCAAACCAAATACCTTGAGAACTGAGAACCAAGAGAGTCACCAAATTTCAACGGATCTATACATTTAGAGGGTCATGATTTGATCGGCAAACTAGGCCCCGTTTCGTTTTAACACTCCTCCGTCTAACGTTAGACTGCATCTCAACCGTCCATCTGAACCAAACCAGAAAATTTTAAATTCTAATTAACAAAGAAAATTCCTTGTTAATGATGGTTGACGTAAGGTCAAAATTAATAAATTAAATTTTGATGGAGGAGAAAAGGAAATCAGGTTTAACTTATATTTTAAATTATTATTAAATACTTAATAAATTTTCACTTTTATTTAGTGATAATTGTTACTTTCATGATAATATTTAGCATTCTCATGTGTATTATAAAAATTTAGTCAAAATAATGTATTTTATATTAATAGCATTTTCATTTTTTGAAGAAAGGAAAGGGTTAAACCCGAGTCTATTAAAGACACAGACCTAACCCCTAGATGGGAGATGCAGCCCACGACAGACTTTTTCCCAGGTTTCCATACGGACGTATCCGCAGCCGTGGTGAGCAGAACAATGTGACTTAGTTTCCGCAGCAGGAAGATCTAACCCGGAATGTGTTTGCATCCAAGGCCCGTCCACTGCCACTGGACCACAAGGCTCATTTTTTTTTTTTCCATGTGTACGTATAAATATTATCATGAAAGTAACAATTATTCACTAAACAAAAGTGCGTGCTAAATATAAAATACATTTTCAGGTAGCTTTGTCACCACAAAATTTACACCACGCAATCAAATCCAACGTTACAACTTGTTCACTGTGATTATACAAATTTTCACAATAAAACTCCAAAGATATCAGAAACCGATAAAAAAAATTATTGTAGATCTTAAAATATCTATTATGAGAAAAGGAAATTGTTGGGAAATCAGGAGCCCAACATAATAAAAAAAAAAAAGAGGGTCAAGAAACTCAAATATTCTTCTATGAAACCGAGTCCTATTAGAACTCCAATGTCAGCAGTCAAAGTAACTCCTAGTTAGGTTTTGGTATACCTATTCCCTTTTAGTCTTGGACTTTGCTTAACAACAAATTAAACCACACGCATATATAAATACGTATGTCTCCGCAGATATCTTATTCTAACATTATACTTGATTTTGAGATTTGGTAAAGAAAATATGATTTTGCAGAAGATAGCTTCTTCGTCGATGATCTGTTTCCTTCTGTTGCTTCTTCTTCCAATCGCTTTTTCTCAGCCAACAAGGTCAGTTTATATTTATCTTCATGATATTTTACGTTACGGTCAAACATACACATTCATCGCATATATCAACATCTATGCAAGTGAAAAAAGTTCACATGTTTCTCAAATCTCATGCATATTTAGTTTTGTTTTATGTCAGCAATTGTGATTTTCGTATGAGTTTACAGATTCTAGATTTTGAAATAATAAATTGGATTAACCAAAAAGTCTTTGAAGCTTATGCAATTATTTGTTTTGTGTCTAACATTAGAAAAAAAAATTCTAATCTCTATCATCTGTCATAATTACCTCCATTAATTGTATGCAAGTGCACCGAGCGTTTTCAATTCAATGCATTGACGTTATTTAATTGTGATTACTGAACTTTTACAGGAACTTAGATGGAATAAGTGCAAGAGCTCCAACAGTGCAGCAGATAAGAAACAGACATGGAGCTAGAGAGGTATATACAACATGTCTTTTGATCAATGATTATAAGGTCATGCAGATATATATATATGTTAAAGAAATTATATAACCTTTTTCAGGTGATAGTGGACAATGGGATTATCAGAGTCAGTTTCTCTAGTCCTCAAGGACTTATAACTAGCATCAAATACAAAGGAATCGATAATGTTCTTAATCCACATGTCCGAACTCGAGGGTAAGTATTTAGTATTCCATAAACTTATATTGATTTAAGTACATAAAAATAACCCTGCTTAATTAATCCTTGTGTAATGTTAGGTACTGGGACATTACATGGCAAGGAGAAAACATTCGGGGCTTGGATGGGTAATTAAATACTTACTTTAAAACTTTGTCTGAAATTGTTAGTTGAACAAGTATTTAATAAAACTAACACTGTAACACATGTTCACAGAGCGTGTAATCACTTTTGCTCGGTTTGACAATTTGTTTTGTTTTCAAAAAGAATTTTTAATCTTCATAATTTATTAACTCTGTTTTTCATTGTTTATCAGAATTGAAGGAACCAACTTTAGAATTATAACTCAAAACGAAGAACAAGTGGAGATTTCATTCTCAAGAAAATGGAATGGTGGTTCTAAACATATTCCACTAAATATAGATAAAAGGTATATTATACGAACAAATACGTCAGGAATCTACGCATACGGAGTCTTCGAGAGACTTTCCGAATGGCCAGAAGTCGAGATGGGTCAAGTTCGATTAGTATTCAAACTCAACACTGATAGGTATTTAATACGCGTTTCATTATAAGAAAAATCGACGATGTTCATGCTATTCGTTTAATATGCATAATTTTATTTATATTTGGTGTGAATATATATACTTGTAGATTCCGTTACATGGTGGTGGCAGATGACCGGCAAAGACAAATGCCAACCGACAATGACCGTGACATCCACCGTGGCCATGCCAAGGGTCTTGCTTACAAAGAGGCTGTACAATTGACTAATCCTGCTGACCTAAAGTTCAAAAACCAGGTAATTATAAAATACGGAATTTTAGTTTATATGTAGTATTGGATGGATACGGAATAGAAATCTAAATATAAAAAGTGTTTGTATATATGGTTTAGCACATTCGGATTGCTAATCGAAAATATTATTCTATACAAAATCTCTAATATTTGAATGTTTAAATCGAATGGTATTATAGGTGGATGATAAATACCAGTACTCATGTGAGGTCAAGGACAACAAGGTGCATGGTTGGATCTCGACCAAGTCCCATGTCGGTTTCTGGCTCATCTCACCGAGCGGCGAATACCGCTCGGGTGGACCTAGCAAGCAGGAGCTCACGTCGCACGTCGGTCCCACGGCCATCACCGTAAGAACTGATCCAGTTACTCTTAAGATTTCAAAACTAATTAGGAAAACACATTATAGTTTTTAAAATTAATTAATTAATCTAATAATGCAGAGCTTTATAAGCGGGCATTATGTTGGTCGGGACATGGTGACAACGTACAAAACTGGTGAAGCGTGGAAAAAGGTCTTCGGACCTGTTTTCATTTACTTAAACTCTGATTCTACCGGCAACAATCCTCGACATTCATTATGGGAAGATGCTAAACGACAGGTTACTAAGTTTTGTTATAAGATATTGTTTTTACATATTTTAAAATTTTATTTACGTAGCATATAAAAGAAAGGGACGTTATTTTCGTTGTATTGATCTTCAGACCGAAGACGAAGTTGAAGCCTGGCCGTATGATTTTGTAGCATCCTCTGACTTTCCTTCTCGTCAAGAAAGAGGAACTGTTACCGGTCGGCTCTTAGTCAACGACAGGTATATTATTTTGAACAGTTATTTACTTTGACCTTTTACTAATATTTCTATTTTGGTAAACGTTTTCAGATTCTTGACCCCGGCACAATCTGCATACATCGGTTTAGCACCGCCGGGAGAAGCTGGTTCATGGCAGACAAATACTAAGGTATACATACCATCATTGCTCTTTGATGTCTCTTCTGTAAATTTGATTTGACTTGTTAAATTACATGTATTGATACGTTGATTTTTATTTCTTTTCCAGGGATATCAATTTTGGACACAGACGAACGAAACCGGCTATTTCACAATTGATAACGTTAGACCGGGAACTTACAATCTGTACGGATGGGTTCCCGGTTTTATCGGAGACTTTCAATACCAAAACCGTGTTAACGTAGCGGCCGGTTCAGAGATTAGTCTCGATAGAGTTGTGTTTAAGCCTCCTAGGAATGGTCCAACGTTGTGGGAGATTGGTGTACCGGATCGAACCGCTCGAGAATACTTTGTACCGGAACCATACAAGGATACAATGAACCCCTTATACCTAAACCACACTGACAAGTAAGCCTTCAATCCTCATGATCCCGGTTCACTCTGTTCCAAAACCGGTTTTGGTACTAATGATTCCTGTTTTTCTGTTTGTTCCACAGGTTTAGGCAGTATGGGTTATGGCAACGATACACAGAGTTATATCCAAATCATGACCTTGTCTACACAATTGGAGTTAGTAACTATAGTCAAAATTGGTTCTACGCTCATGTCACAAGGTAAATATATTATATTTAATCAAAAAATGTTTTCTAATCAAGTCTTTTAACATTTTAATTCGATTCTTTTTCTGCAGGAACATAGATAAGTCAACCTATGTACCAACGACATGGCAGATCGTGTTTCAACTTCCATATGTGAACCGGCGAGGTAGCTACACATTGCAACTAGCTTTAGCCTCGGCTGCACGAGCTAACTTACAAGTACGGTTCAACAACGAGTACTCGAGGCCATTATTCTCAACGGGTAACATCGGAAGAGATAATGCTATAGCAAGACATGGAATCCACGGAGTCTATAGGCTTTACAGCGTCAATGTTCCTGGAAGGTTACTAAGAACCGGGACCAACACGATTTATCTAAGTCAAGCTAAAGCGACCGGACCGTTTGAAGGTCTTATGTATGACTACATTCGTCTTGAAGCGCCTTCTAGAGCTTAGCTTCACACTAGTTCATATTTGGTTTTATTTATTTATTTTTTACAGAATTGTTAGGAGATTATAGTTTGTATAGATCAGGTTTTTTTTAATTATAAAATAACTGATTTTGATATTCATTTTTATTTTCTTTCTAAATAATGAAATTGTTACGGTTTATACAAGAATTTTTATTTTTATTTTTTTACAGAATGTTTAGGAGATTGTATAGATCATGTTTTTTTTTTTTTTTGAGATTTACTTATTATGATATTCTATTTTTTTCTAAATTATGAAATTGTTATGGTTTATTATAGCATCATGAGATTTATAAGTGTTCAAGTTTATATTTTATTGAAGCATAAACAAGAAAATACCACCAGCAACAGAGACATTAAGAGATTCAAATTCCCCTTCCATGGGAATGCTCACGAGCTCACACACTTGTCGTGATTGCTCAGACAAACCGTGCCCTTCACTGCCTAAGATCAAGCATAAAGGCTTCTCTGCTAAAGACTGAGCAAACTCTAAGCAAAGTTTGGAGACTGGTTTCTCTGTAGTAGTACTTGCTGGATGACCAGCCAATAGCCTCATCTGAAACTCACGCTGTAGAAGCTTAAGATGGTTCCAGTTTCCAGAAACTAATGGGAGTTGAAAGGAAGCACCACGGCTTGCTCGCAGAGCTTTGTCGTTAAACGGATCACAACAACCCGGAAGCAGAAATGCTCCATCCTATTCAAAACATTAACAAGACATAAACTATGATTCTCATTAGAGATTCATATAAATAGCAATTTGGTATTTGAATTAATTATTTATACCCAATTAAAAGCCATAGCTGATCTGATTAACGTGCCAAGGTTCCCCGGATCCTGCAACAACAAATGATCATTTTTTTTTGAATTAACCACGGTGTCCGGCGAACCAACCGACTATTCTGTTGATCCTGGCAATGCCGATATTTTTTAATCCTCACCGGGAATCGAACTGCGAGTTTACCCGTATTGGGTTTTGCCCTCAAATACCTCTAGCCCAACCCCGTTGGTTCAACTAATGATCATTACACTAAAGGTAAAGAACAATCTAATAAGGAAGCTAGCTAACCTGTATGCTGTCAAGAACAAGAACTCTGTGAGCAGAAGGGAACCATTTCTTACAATCTTTTAAAATGTCTTTATCATCTTCAAGATCAATGAAGCTGCTAGGGATTCTCATCAAGGCAACGGCTTCAACAGACTCAGTAGACTGCACTCCAGAGAGTTTCTTCATCACCAAAGAACTAACTCGAACGATGCGTATACTTAGACTCTCTAACCCTTGTGGAACCTGAGCTTCCTCGTGGAGAAGAAGACACTCAATCTCAGTGGCGACTCCTTGCTTGTTCGTTTGGAACATACATACTTCCCTGTAAGCAATGTCTTAAACTTATACCTCCTTTAAATCAAATGAAGCATAAAAGGTGATTACTTTACTCACCTGATTGGGATAGCTCCGACGACGAGAACAGAGCCGTGGGCGTGGCGGTAAGAGGCGCTTTGGCGGAGCTTCAAGCAGTGTTTGACAAAAGGGTTTGATGTGCTGGCGATGGAGTTCACGTGAGAGGGTAACGAAACCCTCGTCGCCGGAGATTTCTCTGTGAGATCATTGGAATGGTTTATCTGAGTATGGGTTCGGGGTGACGAAGCTCGAAGCTTCGGAACTGAGGTTTTGATTTCGAGTGGAAGACGTGGAGAGAGAGCTGGTGTAGCGAAAGCACATCCGCAATGCATTGTTGTTGTCTTCTCCGGTGAAGTCGCGGAGAAGATGACGTTCGACGGGGATATCTGTAATAAGCCCATTACATTAAAGGTCCAGGCCCAATAAAGGCCTTCACTCTCGGCCTTGTTAAACTGCTGCCGGTTAAACCGGGTGTGCTCAGAGGATCTCCGACTCAAAAGAAAATTTGAAGGTTGATTACTCCACCTATGAAACCTCAAAAAAAATTCTTAAAACTTTATTAATATTAGCAAAAGTTACTAATAATGATAAAACTTCACTAATACATATTTCATCTGTTTCTTAAAGTTATATATTCTAGATTTTTTACACATATTAATAAAACACATTAAATTTGCATAGTTTTTGTGTTTATCTTTTTTCCATAATTTTAAGCCAATAAAAATTTAACTAGTGCAATTAGTTGATAAAATATGCATTGAAAATATAAAAGATGGATCTTTTTGAAACAAAATTTTTCTCTAGAATATGTAATTTTAAGGAACGGAGGGAGTATAAAACATACTTTTAATATATTATACAACACACAACATTACAATATTATATAATAAAATATGTTACATATATAATAAAAAAACACCCATACCGGTTAGCCGATAAATTCTGATATTTTGGTACCACTTGTAAGATATGTTTTAATTCATCTTAAGTTTGTTTAAAGTATTTTATTTTGTGTGACCTTTACTTAATGTATACTTCTATTTGTGTGAATTTATTTTAATAGTATGTAATATTTATTATATTTTATTTTATTTTGGTGTATTTAATTTATTTTAAACTTCGGAATTTGAAAATTTTATGTTGGGTTAGAATGATAAAAACCTCAAAATTTGAGGATTTGAGGTTGGGTTGGTGATGCTCTTATACGTGGAGCTATTCAAAGTGATTGTAAGAGTAGAGTGAACTTAATAAAGATTCCTGAAGAGATACTCCCTCCTAAATACTTAACATTTTAAAGATTTTTTATGTTCAATTAGATAATGTTTTCAATTTTTAATTTTCAATATTTTATTAATTTGTTATTTGACCAATGATATAATATAATAATATATTTTACTACTGGTCAGATTATATATGGTTAGATTAATAGTTAATGATGTATTTTTTAGAAAATGTAAAAATTAAATGTTTTAATATATGTGTCTACCTCTAAAGCTTCATCCATTAAAAACGGAGAACGTATTAGATAGTTTTTTAGAGATGGAGTTTGAAGATAGTGACGTTTTTTTTTTTTTTGGTTGAAATGTTTAACATTTTTGTTGATAATAGAAAGATGGAATGATGATATTGCTAAGATAATGAAATTGCTGAAGGTAAAGGTTCCCGGCCATGATCAAATGCTCAATTATGATGGATGTATGATCCATGAGAATGTCTTACGTATATACATAAGAGAGTTCATGAGTTTCTCGCTTCTCTGCCTAAAGCTGAACTAGTCCTCTTCTACTTCACGTTCCTCTTGCTTCTTCATCTTATTATATGTAAATATTATATAAAAATTTATAAATAATATATTTATATGCTGTCATGTTTAAGCGGTTACATGCAGAGATGAATATTATCAGTTTTCAACCAAATTATTATGTAAAAATTTACTACAAGAGGGGAAACTTAATACTGATGAATTTGTTTCATCCATAGCTTCTGCAAGCTAGCTACAACATTAGAGACTAATAATGGTAATGACATTGAGAATTAAAAGAATGAACTAGGGCATAGAATTATTAGGATTATAGTACCAACTTCCTAAATTACCCTCACGTTCACCATTGTTTTCATTACTGCCACTTGTTGCTTCCCCAATGGCTGATCTATCGAAAGCCCACTCCGTTGTCGCTGTCGAAGGAGGAAGTAGCTCAACGTTATGAAACATAACCGGTGGAGAATCTTGTTGAAACATGGAAGTGAAGAGTCTCTGTTGCTGAAGCTTCTGGTGCAAATCTTGGTTTAAAGAACTCAAAGACTCGATAGAAGAAGATGCAAGATTGTAGTTAGGATCCAACGAAAACATGTAGCCGGAGAATCCACCTGGAAACGCCGTCGAAGAAGGGTCTATCATCGCTCTGTTCATACGAAACCCATCAACGAGCTCGTGAGACGACAATGGTGCTACAATCGGAGGTGGAGAAGAGATGACTTGGAGGCTAGAAGGCTTGTTCTTGTTTCTGGTTGAGCCACCGATGGGGACGTTACGTAGGGTTCCGCCACGTGTCCAGTAACGGCGACAGTTTTTGCAGTAGTGGCGTGGCTGAGATAAGCTGTAGTTGTTGTAGTAACAGAACTTGGTGTTGACGGAATCACACCTCGGACATTTAAGTACCGGCTGAGCCGCCGGAGACGGTCTCATGTGACTGATCTGATGTGGTGGCTTCGCCTTAGTCTTGATCCTCCGGGGGTTGAAGCTGGTGGTGTGGCTCTGATGGGACGAAGTCATCATGAATTCTTAAGGAGAGATGGTGCAATATGGGGGCAAGAGTGAGAGACTGGCTCTTGTGATTTTCATGAATGTTCATATGTCTATATATACATAAACAGATGTATATACAAGTGTTGTGACATGCATATCTCTTACATTGTATGTATATTTTAATATTCTTTTTTCTTAAGTTTCCAATACAAACATGTAAAAACCAAGTGTATAGTCTATATAAAATGGTTACAACTTACAAGTGTATAACCAAGTTCACGTAAATAAGTAAAATTACATAAGTGATGGTTTCTTCTGAATGGGTATACTATTCAAATACGAATAACATTCGTTATTATTAATTAAAAATACATAGTTTTAAATCGTAGACATAAGCGGTGATAGCGGTTTAACAGCAAGGACCTCTCAATTCATATGTGTCACCGTTCACTTGTTTGCCACACGATCACATTTGTCCTTTTTCTTTCAACAAAGCATGCATAATTAGATAATTGTGAAGTTACTTCTATCCACCTCATTGGTTAACTTATCTATCACGATTAAATTTGTTATGTGGATCTATTTGTCAAAGAGATATTGAGGCTGATCTTCCAATGATAAATTCACCATATAACATCATTCTAAGAATTTACACATAACATGAATATATGGTTACATATATACATTGTTCAATGTGGGATAACTCACTCCGTCGAGGAAAGTTTACCTTGAAGGAGGTTGAATCGTTTGTATTTATCACTTATGCTTGTGAAAATAGTAGTATACTATGAAAGACAAGATAAGGTCGATCTAGGGAAGAGAGAGAGAGAAGTGAGGTAAAAGGTACGAGGTAAAGAAAGAGAAGCCATATCAAGGAGTGGAGTGCTTCGCATTGGGAACAAACTCGAACTTCACTGTCTCCTCTCTTGTTGAAAGCAAACGATACACAAGTCGTACACTTCATTTATTATCCTGTTTGACTTTTCACTTATTTTGTTTTGTCTTGTATGTGTAATAATTTATTTATTTTCAGGTTGACAACTTATTTTTTTTTTGAAAATAAAAAGAGTTAAACCCGGATCTATTAAAGACACAGACCTAATCTCCGGGTGGAAGTACAGGCCACGGATAGACCCTCTCCTCGGCATTTAAATGAACCGAAAGCAATAGCCCATATCCGTGTGGCCAGCGAAGTTCGAACCAAGGTTGGCCGTTGACAACTTATTGCAAGAAGAAAAAGACAAGCATTGGGGAACTTCAATTCTTAAGGATGAAGGCTTCAATGTGTTGGCAACATCAATCACGAATCGGTACCTAACGTCGTGTTATTGTGTTTCCCCGCCATACCTACCATCTCTTGAGTCTCCTTAATCTCTCCTATCATGCTTCCCATTACCATCTATTCACAGTTAAATATATTTTCAATGTCGTTCCCCACTTTATCCACTAGCTAGACACAAGTCTCAAAAAATCTAGCACAAGAAAGTATATGGGTTTATTACTACAACCATATCAATCGCCAAGTTTTGGCTAGTAGCGACACAAATATGTCGTTTCTTCAACTAATAAAACGTATGATTTTTTTTTATGTTACCCGTCGTATAAGATCTAAAGAATATGTAAGTAGCTAAAAGTATTAAACATGTTTTGAACGAAAAAGAGAAAATACTATACATTTTAAATTCTCAGTGACAGCTTTCAGACGAGATGCCGTAGCAGGGCCCTCACAAACTTTATACAGACTCTGTTCAAAAAACAGAAGACACTTTTTAATAAACTGAAATAATTTAGATTTTTTTACAAAATATCATTATAATATAAAATAAATACATCAATTTAATTATTTTATATCTAAATAACACCATTTTCTAGTTTTTAATACAAAATCATTGATCAAATCATTGAACTTGATCATTTGGCATTTTTCAATGTAAACATCGATCAAATAATCAAATTTGATCATTCTTCTAGCCACTTTTTTAGCTTTTCAGTTATTTTTTACGTTTATTATCCACAATCATAAATTATAATCTATAAATATGATAGAACAACAAAATCTGGATAATAGTTAGACAAAAAGCTATATACTTTTTGATTAGGCAATGTACTTTTTTTTGCTTATCGACAGAAGTTGTAGGCTATTTTTTTCTTTCTTTGTGTTTGCTATTTTTTACTTAAAAACGGTGAAAAAAATATATCCTGTTCTCCCTATTTATAATCACTAATTGATAATTGTTTCCTAAACATAATCAAATTAGAATACTAACTTTCTATACTACCATTTAATATTCAAACACACATCAACAACTATTTCTTACTTTCCAATATGTATAATTGATATAAATACTAATTACTTCCTAATTTATTACATTTTTAGTTGGTTATATAAACAAAATAAAGAAGTTATAATTTATATTTATTGATTATAAATACGAAGATTAAACTCAAATATAGTTATTCTGACTTTTTATAAATATATGATTCTAAATTTATAGCTATTACTAAAAAAAAAAAATGATGGACCCTCTAAAATTTTGGATCCTCTTCAACCGCTTCATTTGCACGTGCTAAAAGACGGCCTTGCACCATAGTACTTTTAAAAAAGTACTCTTTCTATTTCATAATAAGTATCATTTTAACATTTTTTTCTTGTTACAAAAAATATCACTTTACAATTTCAATGCAAATTATATTTACTTTGAGCTGAAAATTAATTGAAAATTACATTGATTTTATAAATAATTTTATTTATCTCAAATAATATTGGTGAGAGATGAATAATTAACAACAACTTACATATATTTTCGCCACTTTCGGTGTGAAAAATATCAAAGTGACACTTATTAAAAAAAGAGGGAGTATTGTTTAGTTTCCTTGAAAATAAGTTATTATATTTATTTTACGGATAAGGACCTTTCTAGTTTCTACTGAAGGTGTTCAAAATTGTGCTTATTCCCAATAACCATTAATATGTGGTTCTTCAAGACTTCGAGTCTATCTAATTTTACTCAGAGCTTAATTAAAAATCCATACAAGATTATGGACCTCGTTATACCACATACTACGTTAATCATTCTTTTCCCACTCTCACGTGGTTCTCGTCTTCTAACACCGACAAGTCTGTACGCCAGAGCAACTGGGAGCGTTAAGGACGGCCTATTTTCCCATTTTATAATTAAATCGAATAAATTTCAAAAACAAAACTCATTAATCACTTCAAAGCTATATGATTGTATCCGTTGTTCTGTACTGTGTGCTGGTTTTCGTGTTTTACAAGGATATCCAATGTACACTTCTATATTTTTCTCTAAAACAGAGATCTCTATTATAGAGTCGAAAATTCTCTAATATATGCCTCTATAATAGAGTTCCTCTATTTTAGAGGGAAATATAGAAGAAAATTACTTTTTGCCTCTATATTTAGAGGTAGAAATATCATATCTCTATATTTTTCCCTATAAATAGAAGAACTCTATTATAAATGCATACATTGGAGTATATTCAACTCTATAATAGAATTTTCCTATTTTAGAGAAAAATATAGAAATAGAAATAGGGGTGGGTTAGAGAAGGTATAATGGCTGGATCTGGACACAATCCGATGAAACATTGGGCTCGACTCCTGAAATTTTTTGAAGTTTTTATATAAGAATAAACTCGCAAATTACTATATTTTTTTAATAAACTTTATAAAATAATGTTTAAAGCCCCCGAAATCTGAGATACGGCCTTGTGGTCTAATATCATATCGTTGAGCTATGTCTTCCAATCGTATTTGCTTTGCTCCCAAATAGTTTCGTCCACACAGCATACTCCTAACTAAAACGTGTTTACACTGTTTAGATACATGCACTTTAATAGTACCCCAAATTAATATTTTTTCCAGCCAAAACTTACAATTAGAATTTAACTCCCCCAAAAAATCTTATTAATATAGCTAGCACATGATAATATTCAAGTTGATTCAGTTGAAAAATACAGTAGTGATACAGACTAAGCCTTCAACAAACAACTCGGAACTTATTCCGACAAAATAAACAAGAAAAAGACGTTTTCAGGAAATTAATTAAGTTTTTAAGCTTTGTAACTAAGGAGTAGGCTTCATTGTGTTGGCAACATCAATCACAAAACGGTATCTAACATCCCCCTTTTCTAGCCGTTCCATAGCCATGTTGACATAATCCGCAGAGATAAGCTCAATATCTGCAGTTATGTTGTGTTTACCGGCAAAATCAACCATCTCTTGAGACTCTTTTATCCCTCCTGTCATACTTCCCACCACCATCTTCTTCCCTATACATATACACATAAATCAATTATAGACTGGCTATATAATTCAGTAGTTCGTCATGAAAACATATATGTCCATGTGTGCCTGTCTGAAAAAGTAATCATGTGAGATAATGATTAAATATAACATATAGGCTCTTACCTAAGATGAGCGGTAAAGCTGGAAGGTCAAGTGGTTTATCGGGTGCACCAACCATAATAAATTTTCCCTTATATTTTAGCAAACCAAGAAGCGGAAGAAGCGGATGAGTGGCAGATACTGTATCAATAATACCATCCATAGTCCCCATTGCATCCTTCATCTCTTCCGGGTCACGGCTCACCAAGAACAGATCCGCACCAAGCCGATTAATCGCCTCGTCTCTCTTACCATCTGACGAACTAATAACCGTAACCTTAGTACCCATAGCCTTGGCAAATTTCACTGCTACGTGACCTAAACCGCCTAGTCCCACCACACCAATGTGGATTCCGGGCTTGTCGAGTCCGTGAGACTTCAACGGTGAATAAACCGTGACCCCAGCGCAGAGTAGCGGCGCGGCAGCGTCTAACGGGAGATTTTCAGGAATACGGATGATGTAATCCTCTTCACAAACCAGGTGGTCAGAGTAACCACCATAAGTCATGGTGTCATCGTAGTACTTTCCTCCGGACGTCATGATCATTTTTGGACAGTGGTTCTCTTGGTCATCGGTGCAGATGTCACATGACCGGCACGAGCTGAGCATATAACCAACTCCGACTTTGTCTCCGGCTTTGAATTTAATCACTTTAGCTCCGACTTCAGTCACCACGCCAACAATCTCATGCCTGAAACAATTTAGTGTCATCATTACATGTCTCATCCGGTGCAATATACAAAAATACTCATGATCTTATAGAAAAAAGAGCATTAGGTTTGTTAGATTTACTAGTTTATACTTAAATAAAATCTGATATTAATCGATGATTACTTTTGAATATGAAAGTGGTGTCTTCTTACCCGGGGACGAGAGGGTAAGTAGTAAATCCCCACTCGTTTCTGGCCATACATACATCAGTGTGGCAAATTCCACAGAACAACACTTTTAACCTCACATCCTTCTCTCCTGTCTCCCTATACATTAATTCTACCAAAACTTAATTTTTATTCAAATAATAAATTAATTAGGATCATACTAGTTTTTACAGAAATTAATTTATTAAGAAGAAACTGGAACCTTCTTGAGAAACGGAAAGACGAGAGAACTCCGGATTCGTCTTTCGCGGCCAATCCGAACGCCTCCGTCGCAGGAACCTTTCCCATGATGGATAAACAATAAGAGAATAGAACTCGGTTTTTAGGTGACAATAATTATTGAGAAGTGTATAGATAATGAGGAGAGACACAGGTTTAATATAGGAGAGCCTTGTTGAACCAATGTGAGTGAGGACCAATAATATAAATTTTTTTAAGTATTATTGTTATCATGCATGTTGAACAGAACATGCTTACCTTTTTTTTTGAAAACACTCTTTTTTTTTTGAAACACACAAAACATGCTTACCGAGAGTTATATTTCTAAGTTCTAACCTCATAGTGAAAATACATAATAAAGAAGTTCTTTTATATGCTTTTTACATTCGAGTAGATTCGAAAACATAGTTGAAAATTTCCAACTGAACATGAATAAAACTCAATTGTTAGTCATAAACTTATAATTTTGGCGGTAAAAAAGTCATGGATTTATAAAATTTTGGATTTTGTCGCAAAGATGAAAATGTTTTTGAAACAATTGAATCCTAACTCATTTAACTACATTACTAATGTCACAAGGTGCTTCATGGAAAATTCAAAGTCAGTATATTTCCCGGTATAAACTGTGAACAATTAGCCAAAAACAAAACTTTGAACTGTTATATTCATAGCAAAATTTAATACACACGTGGAAAATGTTAAACCACATACACTATAATTCATTTTCTTGCAGGACCAGTTCACTCTGCGAAGTAAAGTGGTGGACCATTCCGAGTATGAGTGGGCAGGAGTAAAAATCATCAATTTTTTTAATATATATAATTTGTTTTTTATGTTACACATATCTATTTTTTTCCAAAAAATACTAATATCCAGAAAATTAAATATACAAAAATATATAGATATTTATGGTTATTTATGAATATTTGCGAATATCTCGTTTAATACCCATAATTAAGAGAAAAACTAATAGATCTTTTTAAAAAGGTTTTCACATGATATAAAATAAAAATAAATAAAGAAGTAGTTGTGAAAAAATATCTTTCGTAAATTTAAAATTTATTTTAAAAAGACGAAACTCAAGAAAAAGTTATGTTATAAAGAATTTTTTTTTGAACTAAAGATTTTCTTTTTTTCTCTTGATTTCGTACTTTTATAAATAATCGTATGAATATAATTTATTAATCCTATTTAACAAGAAGTAGTACAAATTTAATTAACAAGAAGTCAAATAAAAGTGGAAAACAGGATAGAAGATAGACACTAAACCCATTACTTCAACAAGACAATAACTATATGGTATTGTCTCAACGGGAAGCCAAAATAGAAAAGTGAAAAAAAAAACAGGGTAGATAGATAATAGATATGAAACCCACTCGTTAAATAATTATGTGACATGAAACCCACTAGTTCAATAACTATGTGATGATGTTGTGTTAGAGATACGATCATGATCCCCACATATTTCACAATCCCTTTGTTTTTAGGAAACTAATGTTCTGTACAAGATACTCTGCTTTACATACACGAGAATTAGGTATAAGCAATAATTTCCTAAGACAAAGGGATTGTGGAATAAATGGGAATTATAATCGTATCTCTGACATGTTGTTCATATACAGCTAGGAAGTTCTTATCAAAAGTTAAAAAATCAAAATAGTCTATTTAAAATATATCCAATTTATTTTAACATCATAGCTTATGAAAATCAAGCCGTTCATTTTCGTCATTGTGACGAAAAAAAGGCCGTTCATTTTCGTCCTAGTGCCAATCACTTGCACTACATTCATTTGATCAAATTCAGTTTATTTGGAAAACAAATGCTCCCATTTTTGAGACTATTTTATTAAAAATCCAGACTAATGACATGCGAGTAAACATAGAACATCGAGTTTAAGATCGAGTAACAGTCAATGTGTTCGCAATGTCAATGACAAAACGATATCTAACATCTCCCTTTGCAAGTCTATCCATGGCGGTGTTCACATACTCCATGGATATGGTCTCAATCTCTGCTTTTATCCCATGCTCAGCTGCAAAATTAATCATCTCTTGCGTCTCTTTGATTCCTCCAATAGCACTTCCCGCAATCGATTTCCGTCCTGTTAAATCACGGCGTTATTTTATTTAATGTTCTAAAGGCTGAATTAACATATGAATATAGTTGTCTACTAATTAGGGGGTCATATGCATACCCAGGATTAAGGAAAATGCATGTAGATCAAATGGCTTCTCCGTTGCACCGAGTAGAACAAGTTTACCGCTCGGTTTGAGTAGTCCAATTAATGGTAAAATCGGATGTGATGCAGAAACAGTATCGATAATACCATCCATAGTTCCCATTGCAGCCTGACATAATACAAATTCACTAATTAAAGCTCAATATAAGTGTTACATTGAACTGATATAGTTTATGTTTTACCTGCATTTGGTCTTCGTCAGTACTAACCAAGAACCCATCAGCTCCAAAAATTTCAAGAGCATCCTTAGATTTCCCAGCGGTCGAACTAACCACTGTGACTTTACTCCCAAATGCTTTAGCAAACCTCACCCCAATGTGACCGAGACCGCCTAGCCCCACGATTCCGATATGTTTCCCCGGTCCGGCAAGTCCGAAGTACTTCATAGGACTATACATCGAGATGCCTATATATAACAGATCAACAACATTTACGTATCACCTTACAATGATTAAACAGATTTAGAAACATTTTTAAAATAAAATGTGTATATTTTGGATATAAAAATGAAAATATCTTATGTATTTTCGGTATCTGAAATAAGTATATCGAATTCATAGTCCTCACTGTTCGCTATGGGCTTTAAGGGTTCATCTCAACTCGAACTTGGTCTACAAGACTACAAGTGCATATTATCTTTTGCTAAAGAAGTCTACAAGATGTATTATAATGAGGACCAATAATATACTTCCTCTGTTCCTTATAGATCCATTTTTTAGAAAAAAAATTTGTTTTAAAAAATACATTTTTTACATTTTCAAGACATTAATTAATGAAAGTTGTACTTTTCAAAAAATACAATTGTGTTTAATAAAATTTCATTGGTTAAAAATTATTGAAAATAGCTAATTAAGGAAACCAATGTATTGGAAAATACAATTTTAAATGTTTTTTTAATAAGCCTGAAAAAATTATAACATGTATTTTTTAGGAACGGAGGGACTATGAATTAGTGATCAGCAAAATGAAATGTAATTATTTTGAACTGATATAAACCTGCACAAAGCAAAGGTGCGGCCGAAGCGAGAGGCAACGTGTGCGGAATTTTGACAGCGTAACGTTCGTCGACAACGATGTGATCGGAGTATCCACCGTAGTTAACAGTTCCATCGTAGTGAACTCCGTTATAGGTTGCGACTGATTTAGTGCAGTAGTTTTCTTGATCTTCACGGCAGCTCTCGCACGCGCGGCATGAATCTACTATGCATCCCACACCGATTTTATCTCCAATACTGAATTTACTCACTTTCCTCCCTATCTCAGTCACTTCTCCGACGATCTCGTGGCTACAATATACAATCACACGTTTATGTATATATGAAACATTGCATGTTATTGAAAGGACAATCTTTTTGTTAGGAGATTAAAATAATACTCAAAAGATAACAACACAGTATGATCTTTGTAAATAAAACTGTAGTCATTCTTTTAAAAGTTTGGTCATATCAGTTTTACCATGATCTGAGGAATTTCTGTCTGAGTAATTTGTTTAATTCTATCATCTTATTTGAATTATATATATATACAAACTTTCAAACTAAAGTGTTGAAAAGTAGACAATAAGAAAAAAAATGATAGAATTTCATTTTGATCATTTTAGTTGAAGTTCTGTATCGACAATCATATTCATTTATAATAGTCACTAATCACTATATGCGTAATCGTTTATCAGAACAAAAGAAAAAGAGTATAGCTTCTTCTATTTTTTTATCAAAAAAGAGTATAAGCCAATGCCATGTTTATGTTTTTTAGGTTTTTTTTTTTTAAATAAAAAAAAATTAAAAAGTAAACCAATCGCAGACCGCCACGAGTCAGTGAGGTTTGTGAACAGTGTAAGAAACTCACCAAAATCGATTCTTAATTAGTAGTTTTTGTAACCGATCCTTAAGGATTTTGTGGGAATGTACGCAGTAAAAATCTCACTAAAAATCCCGGATAATCATTGCTCTGATAAGTCATCTGGACAGAAGAAGAAAGGCTAGTACTAATAGTCAGCTTTAAGTAATGGTGGTAATAATGGAGGTGAGTGCTCTTTTAGTCATTTTGGCAAAAACTTATGTGAGAGTGATAATTGATTTATCTAACTAATAATTTTTAATTTAGCCAAACGAAAAGAGCTAGGTAAGTGCTCCACTATAAACAGTGGGCAAACAGAAAATCGCCACATTTAGTTCCACTCAATTATTATTTTGCTCTAATAAGTAATTTTACCAACCAAATCAACTATTTTAGTATTTTCTCAAAACACATGGCAAAATATCATATATCACCAATACCCAATGTATATAATCGTACACTTTTGATTAGTAAAATATAATCCAGGTTAAACTAATCAATTCAGAAAGAGAAACCAACAAAAGTAAATTTTACCTATATTTTTTTCCGGCAAACAAACAAATTTCATTAATAAATTTTACCTATATATTTTCAACATTATGAACCAAACAAGAGGCTCTTGGTATAATCATAAACTATGGAAACTACTACAAACCAAACTTTGGCTTTCTTGACAAGCGTTTTGAATAAGATTATTAATGTTCAAACACACAAATTTGTGATCTATTGGAAATTAATCTTAAAATGGAAAAAGAAAGAAAAAACACTACTGGACTATATAGACGCTTGATTTTAACGTAGTGATAGTTTGTTTCTTACATGCATATCTAAAAAATGTATAAAGAAATATGTCTTTTTGAAACTATAAAGAAATATGTTTTGAGAAGAAGAAAGACAAGAAATTGCGTACCCAGGAACTAAAGGGTAAATAGAGGAATGCCATTCGTTCTTGAGACAGTGAAGATCACTATGACATACTCCACAGTATAACACCTTCACTCTCACTTCTTCTTCTCCTGTTTCTCTGCGCATATATCATCATGTAACATCTTCGTCATCATGGTTACAGTAATGATTTATCATGTAACATGTTCATCAGTACTCATTCAGCTTACCTTCTAGAAAAGACAAAAGGAGAAAGATGGCCTGAGGAGTCTCTCGCGGCCCAACCAAACGCCTCTACGCTCTGATATTTCTCTCCTAATCTCTGCATCTCTCACTCTTGTTTCTCTCTAATTTCGAGCAATTACGGGACCAAATAACCAACCTATCTTTATAATATATAGGAATGAATAGGATCTAAACGTTGTCGTTTGGTTTGAGAACTATTGCGTTGACTTTTAGTATGACACATACCAAACCATAGCATGTACTAAATTTTAATAAAATTCTACATGAGTCATTCATTTTTTTTACTTTTCGTACATGTGTTTCTTCCCACATATTTAATAATATAAAATACTATATTTACATATATTATCATGATGGTTAGTGTTGACTTGTTGTACTATTTATCTATTAAAAGGTCGCATATAAAGTGTTACTGGACAGACAAACATAGTTGTTCGATTTTGAAAGTTATCACCCCTGCGGGAAAACGTCTCATATATACCACGAATAAAACGCTATTACAAGATAGCGCAGCGTTATGGCGAACGCTTTATCTTTCCCCGCAATCTTTTCTCGAGTATTTTAGATAGCGTTTTTCTGTATGCAGTGTTAAAATATTAGTTTGATATCGTTTATTAGTTATGCAATTATATAACTTATAATAGCGGATAATAATTGCTATAATAACATTATTAAAAAAATTTTAAAAAAAATATATATAGAAATTGTTTACAAAATAAATATTTTTCAAAATATTTTAAAATTGTTTACAAAATAAGCAAACTTAAAAAAAAACCAAAATTTTATTTGATATCGAAACTAAGCATGAGGAGTTTCTTATTTCTCTTGGCTTTGCACTTCCAAGTCCTTCAACGGTTCCCTCACCACTTTCACAAGCATCTAAACCTAAAGTTCTATCTCCTAGCGCTGCTCCAAACTACGACCATGCTGCTCGCATCTCCACCGCAGTGTCAATTCCCAAGTCAGTTTGCAAGCTAGTGCCTAGCTTTCGTCACGGTTGTTTCCTGCAAGATACATAATTGGAGATTCTAAATACAGCAACTAACAATCTTATTGTGTTGTCACTCGCTACACAAGCAATAAAAAGAAAATATAACAAACAAAAACAATCGCTTCTTGCCTTGTTTTGGGCTATGCCATCAGAACAGCTAAAGTCAGTCTCCTTCAACACTCTCCTTGAAATCATCTCCATCCTGAAGAAAAGACAGAAACAAATATCAAAGTAAAAAACAACTCAAAGATAAAAATACTAGACAAAGGTACTAACGAAATTGAGAAAAGTGAAAGGGAGCCTGTACTTACTTGTTTTTGAAGCGTTGCCAACTTTTTGGCAGGCCCCTTCGAAGTTGCCTTTCGATGCTGTAGCAATGGGAATATTGTTCTGCCCACTCCAGAAACACCCACACCACGACCCTTCATAAAAGCACCTGCAAATTTCACAAAGAGACATTTTTTACACACAGTACAATTGGGAGAAGAAGAAGCATCCATGAATAACACTTGTTACCAATGAGGATGATGACAAGCATCCCACCAACTGCTCCTCTATAGTAATCGCTCTGTATCTGCTTTCAAATCAACCAAGAAACATGCAATGTTGAGTAGAATTCTTCATAAAGGAGTGATCTTTAGATCTAAACACAGCAGGTCAGTCAAACCCAAATCTCTTACAGATCTCAGAGATCAATATCTACAACTAACAAATCTTCATTTGATTGATGGTAATAGTTAGAGAATAAAAACAAAACACTATAACACTAATTAGACAACCCATAGAGCTTATATGATACATAACCACAAAATGAGTATTCATTTAGACACAAGAAAGTCTCGAAGATGAACAGAACTATTTGAAGTCGACTAGCTACTAGATAAAATGAGATCTAGAAGAAGAAAGGATACAGTGATGGCAATTCCTCGTCTTCAAGGATCATAACATTGAGCTGCAAGCAAGTTCTCGACCGTCAACATTGCCTCTGCAACAAAATACAATAAACAACATTTTTCAAAACTCAACAACAACAAAGATAACATATATATTATCAAACGGTTTTTAAATCTAACTCAAATAGAAGACAAGCTACTTATCTGAGATGGAGGCGTCCTCTGCACACCCTCTTCATCTTTGTTCTGTCAACACCATCGTTGTCCTGCCATCGTCCTCTCACGCCTTGAAAGCTGATGACAACTCGGAATAAACAGAAGAACTCTAACAGACTGAAAACATAGGACAAAACATATCAGATAACATTACAATCTGGAAACTTTAGATCTGCTAATGAACTCGGAGTGAGAGGACGAAGTCGCGTGGGGAGTATTGGCCGGAGACCGGGAGGTTTCCTTCGACGGCGGCGCGTTCTAGGGTTTCGTCGACTATGGATGTTGTTCGGTTATAGACAGATATTGGGAAGCTTTTCTCGGCGATGTTCAAGGCGAGGTTCTGGCCCATTACGGCAAGAACGGCGAGGCTGATTCCGGAGAAGAGAGCGTAGAGAGAAGTGAAATTCGGGTTATAGTACGAATCCTTTGGATTTTCAATTGATTTGAGAAAAAGAAAAGGAGAGGATATGAGACGCGGAGAAGGAGAGATGGTGAGATGGTGAGATTAGAGTTTTGTATTGAGAGAAGGAGAAATAGAACGATGAATAGTTTAATCTTAGCCGCTTGGAACTCTGAAAGATAACATGAATATTTAGAGAGAAGAAACTCCAGGTAAGATAATAGATCGGAAACAAGAGAGATAAAATTTTGAGAGTGAATCTGGAAAGTTTGGGAGGGAGAGTAAAATAATTTTAACTAAGTTTTAACCGGGAAATGAAAAAAAATCCGCTTATATTAAACACAGCATTTCAGTGATACTTATGTTATCTAAAACAAAGTTTTTAGAATCCGAAAATACAAAGATATCATGGGTATTTTGAAACGCTATCTTAAACTGAATGTTGTATCAATTATAGCATTCACATGTAAAACACTATCTTCTTATGCTATTTTTATCCAATTCCCTTGTAGTACAGTAACCCTAAGCAATTTTATGTGAGCCATGATAATGTACAATATGCATAACCTATGAATTCCAAGCTTACCGTCGCAATATCAAGTCCTATTAAACCGGTCAAGAAAATACCAAATCTAGTCGATGTGTGTAGTTCTAGTTTGACACAAAGCCAACAAACCATGCCACAAGCCCTAAGTGTTGCTTACATGTCTCATTTCCAAGATTTATGTATACTATTACAGGAAAATATTTTTGCATCATTAGATTCAATATGAATATAATAGTATTCACTGTCACTGGGAAGTGGGCTCGCAAGTGTGTATTATAGGACTTTTCTGTTGTGTGCTCTCAACTAGTTCTTACATTGATTAGGCCAAGAAAAGAAGATAAGAGGTGTTGTCATAGTAAAACTTAATTGATAGCGATTTTTAGTGCATATTTATATATACTATATCAATGTAATATTTCTGAGAAAATTTTAAAAAATATAACAATATTGTTCTAATGCATAGCTGTATCATGAAATAACATATGATGCTGGTTAGAGAGGTTTTAAAGTTTTGTTGTCTCTGTTTATCTAGAATAGCGATTTTATTGTGGTTTGTCCCTTGATTTAAGAAGTATATAAAGTTTTACAAAATTAATTGATAAAAAATATAAAGATGCCTACGTACCATGAAAGATAGTTTAGAATACATTAAATAAATGTAGAGTGTGGTTAGAAAATTTAAAACTACACTAAAAATTATAGGCTTCACTATGTTAACCATTAACCAAAAAACTGAATATTTTATACGGTGTTAACACATAGATTTTGAGAAAAATTCAAAAAACATGACAATATTATTTTAATTCATAGTTGTATCATGAACTAACATATGATTATGGTCAGAGAAGTTTGGAACCTTTTTTGTCTCTGTTTCTCTAGAATAGCGATTTTATTATGGTCTGTCTACTGATTTATGAAACATATGAAGTTTTAATAAATTAATTGATAAAAAATAGAACAATGCCCATGTACCTTCAAAGATAGTTTACAATACACTAGTACAAATGATGTGGTTAGAAATTTTAAAACAACACGAAAGATTATAGGCTTCAGTATATTAACCATTAACCGAAAAACTGAATATTTTGTAAGGTTAACAAATAGATTTTGAGAAAAATTCAAAAAATATGATAATATTAGTTTAATGCATATTTGTATCATGAACTAACATATGATTATGGTCAGAGAGGGTTGGAACCTTTTTTGTCACCGTTTCTCTCGAATATCGATTTTATTATGGTTTGTCTACTGATTTATGGAACATATGAAGTTTTAATAAATTAATTGATAAAAAAATTAAACAATTCCCATGTACCATCAAAGATAGTTTACAATACATTAATACAAATGTATAATGTGTATAGAAATTTTAAAACAACACTAAAGATTATTGACTTCAGTATATTAACCACTAACCGAAAAACTGAATATTTTGTATGGGATTAACACATAGATTTTAAGAAAAATTCAAAAACATGACAATATTATTTTAAACCTCTCTGAACATAATCATATGTTAGCTCATGATACAAATATGCATTAAAATAATATTGTCATGTTTTTTGAATTTTTCTGAAAATCTATGTGTTAACCCCAACAAAATATTCAGTTTTTCTGTTAAAGGTTAACATACTGAAGCCTATAATCTTTAGTGTTGTTTTAAAATTTCTAACCACATTATACATTTGTATTAATGTATTGTAAACTATCTTTGATGGTACATGGGAATTGTTTAATTTTTTTATCAATTAATTTATTAAAACTTCATATGTTCCCTAAATCAAGGGACAAACCACAACAATAAAATTGCTATTCTAGAGAAACAGAGACAACAAAGATTCCAAACTTCTATGACGATCATCATATGTTATTTCATGATAAAATATGCATTAAAACAATATTTTCATTTTTTTGAATTTTTCTCAAAATCTATGTGTTAACCCCTATAAAATATTCAGTTTCTCGGTAAATGATTAATATACTAAAGCCTATAATCTTTAGTGTTGTTTTAAAATTTCTATACACATTATACATTTGTATTAATGTATTGTAAACTATCTTTGATGGTACATGGGAATTGTTTAATTTTTTTATCAATTAATTTATTAAAACT
>NC_027748.1:606604-616040 GCF_000695525.1 Brassica oleracea var. oleracea
TTAATGTATTCTAAACTCCTTTACACGGTACATGAGCATCGTTCTATTATTTTTATCAATTAATTTATTAAAACTCCATATGTTCCTTAAAGCAAGGAACAAACCACAATAAATCGCAATTCTAGAGAAATAGAGACAACAAAGGTTTCAAACCTCTATGACAATCATCATATGTTAGTTCATGATACAACTATGCATTAAAAAAATATTGTTATATTTTTTGAATATTTCTCAAAATATATGTGTACCCAACAAAATATTCAGTTTTTGGGTAAACGGTTAATATACTGAAGCCTATAATCTTTAGTGTTATTTTAAAATTTCTAACCACATTATACATTTGCATTATTGTACTCTAAACTATCTTTGATGGTACATGGGCATTTTTCTATTTTTTATCAATTAATTTTGTAAAACTTCATATGCTTCATAAATCAGTGGAAAAACCACAATAAAATCGTTATTCTATAGAAACAAAGACAACAAAAGTTCCAAACCTCTCTGACCATAATCATATGTTAGTTCATGATACATTAATCCCTACAAAATATTATGTTTTTCGGTAAATGGTTAATATATTGAAGCCTATAATCTTTAGTGTTATTTTAAAAGTTCTAAATATTGAATCAAAGAACTATATTTCTCAAAGAACGCTTTGTTAAAACTCTCTCAATGCTTTAGAAAATAACTCAAAAAAAACTAAAGCTCTCAAACTCATAAGATATGCAAACACCCTTGCATCTCTTTATATAACTTTATAATTATCCTAAACTCATTAGGATTAACACAACTCTATTTCCTAATCCTTTAGATAAATTCAAACACAATAGGATTAGGTAGCTTGTACTCTAAGCTATTTCATGCTTATCTCAACACTCTCCCCCTTAAGCTTGAAATCTTCTCTCTTCAAGTCTTGAACTCCAATGAGACTTCTCATCTCTACAAACTTAACTCTTCCTAATGCTTTCGTAAGTATATCAGCCTTCTGTCTTACTCCTGCAACATGTTCGACATTCACAAGTCCTTTTTCAACACATTCTCTAATGAAATGGAACCTTGTGTGAATGTGTTTGCTGCGTCCATGAAAAACCGGGTTCTTGGACAGAGCTATTGCCGACTTGTTGTCGATCTTTATCACCACAATCTTGCCGGGACGACCAAGCACCTCGTTGAGAAGATCCTGCAGCCAAATCGCCTGCTTCGCCGTTTCTGTCGCTGCCATGAACTCTGCTTCACATGATGATAATGCGACGATCTCTTGTTTCTGAGAACACCATGTAATGGGGTTACCACCGAGGTAGAAAATGTGACCAGTCGTGCTCTTTCCATCATCTGGATCAACATTGTAGCTACTATCACTATAGCCAACCAAACTCTCATCCGACTTTGCCTCAAACACCAAACCATAGCTCAATGTCCCTGCCAAGTAACGGAGTACCTGTTTCAAAGCCACGTTGTGTGATACCTTGGGATTGTGCATGTATCTGCTCAAGATTCCCACACTGCACGCAAGATCAGGTCTCGTATGTAACAAGTACCGAAGACAACCAATGTTTCTGCGGTACTCTCTCTCATCAACTCCTTCTTCCTTCTCTGCTTTGCCGAGTTTAACTCCTGCATCCATGGGTATATGCGCAGAGTTACATCCCATTAAGCCAGCTTCCTCCAAGATCCTAGTAGCGTACCGTTCCTGACTCAAGATTATGCTTCCTTCTCGTTGAATGACCTCTATCCCAAGGTAGTAGCTCAATCTTCCGAGATCGGACATCTCAAACTTTGCCGCCATAGCTCTTTTAAACTCGTGAATCATCTCTATGTTAGACCCTGCCACAAGTAAGTCGTCCACATAAACAGCCACTAGCAAGAGATCTTCGTGTTGCTTCTTCCGGTACAGAGATGGTTCTTTAAGACATCGTTCAAAGTTTAGCTCACACAAGACCGTATGAAGCTTCTCATTCCAAGCCCGAGGAGCTTGTCGCAACCCATAAAGCGCCTTCCTCAATTTATAAACTTTATTCTCACTACCTTTCACAACAAAGCCTTCAGGTTGTTTAACGTATACCTCTTCTTTGAGTTCTCCGTATAAGAAAGCAGTTTTTACATCCAAATGATGTAACTCCCATCGATGTGAAGCCGCCATTCCTATGATCAATCTGACTGTTTCGATGCGAGCAACAGGTGCAAAGACCTCGTCAAAATCTACTCCATGTTTCTGAATGTATCCCTTGGCTACAAGCCTCGCTTTATACTTGTTTATGCTTCCATCGGCATTCTTCTTCACCTTAAAAACCCATTTCAATCCGATTGCCTTACAGGTTGAAGGAAGATCAACTAATGTCCAAGTATTGTTCTTTTCTATCGACTTGATCTCTTCTTTGCAAGCATCTCTCCACACTTTCTTTTCTTTTGCTTCACCATAACTCCACGGTTCTTCATTGATAAGCATAAGAAGGTTCTCGAACTCAGCCTCACATAGTAAATCATACTGCTCGTCTTCCTCACATAATAACTCATAGTCATCAAGATAACTCGGTTTGTTGATGATACGAGTAGACCGTCTTAGTATCTCTGGTGGTTGATCAAGATTCTTCTCATCTTCTTCGCTTTCTTCATCCTTAATACTCACCCCACTACTTGCGTCATCGTTCCTATCTTCCTTGTTAGCAAAATCTATCACACCCATCTCCGTATGTGGCTCCTTCTCTGTTTTTCTCCACTTCCAACTCTGTTCTTCACAGAACACGACATCGCGGCTTACTATTATTCTGCGAGTCGATGGATCCAATAGCCTATATGCTTTTGATCCCGGTTCAATCCCAAGATGCACCAATGGTCGTGACCTATCATCTAGCTTCCTCAAATGTGGTTTATCTACTTTCACATGCCCCACGCAACCAAACACTCTAATATGTTCGATGCACGGTTTCTTTCCTCTGTAGCTCTCGTATGGAGTTTGTAGTAACAAGGTTCTTGTAGGAATGCGATTAATAAGGTACGTTGCGTGCCTAACAGCCTCACCCCACAAGTAATTTGGAACATCCATAGCTTTTAGAATGCTTCGTGTCATCTCAAGTAACGTTCTGTTTCTTCTCTCGACAACTCCGTTCTGCTGCGGCGAATATGGAGCGGTTAGATGACGACTAATCCCTGAGCTTTCACAGTAATCTTTGAACTCTTGGCTTGTAAACTCTCCTCCCCTATCTGTACGAAAGGTTTTAATCTTTAATCCCGTCTCTTGTTCAACCAAGCTTCTGAATCGTTTAAACTTTGTGAAAGCTTCACTCTTTTCCTTCATGAGAATGGACCACATGTATCTTGAATGATCGTCTATTAAGACGAACACATATCTGTTACTTCCAGCAGTTTGTGGTGTAATAGGACCACACAAATCCCCATGTATTAGCTCCAATACCCTTGAAGCACGATATGAGCTAGCTTGTGGAAACGATTCTCGTATTTGCTTCCCACGCAAGCAAGCTTCACAGATTTCTTTTTCAACTCCAAACTTGGGCATTCCGATAACCAAGTTCTTGTCCACCATCTTCTTTAGGTTACTCAAGCCTATATGCCCTAAGCGTGCATGCCACTTTGATGATTCCTTTAGATGTACTAGCTGCAAACATCTTGTATTTTCAACCTCCATTGCCACCTTATAGAGTCGATTTAGAGCTCTCTTTGCTTTCACCAATAATCTCCCTTCACGATCATACAAGAGTAGACAATCATCTTTCATCCTCACCTCACAACCAGACTCAGTAGCTTGCCCAAGACTCAAGATATTACTCCTAAGATTAGGAATAAAATAGATGTCTGAAAGTTCCTTGCGTTCACCATTCTTAGTTAGGAATATGATTGAGCCTTTTCCTTTTATATCTATTCTCGAATCATCACCGAATCTCACTTTCCCAGTCACTCTTCTATCAATCTTGGTGAAGAACTCTAGATTCCCTGTCATATGGTTGCTTGCTCCGTTGTCTAGGTACCATAGATTATCAATGTTGGACGAGGTATTGAGCTTGCTAGGTATAACGTTGCGTTCGTTAAGGAATACCACCTCATTCATCATCAACTCATCAGCCTCATGTGTTGTCTCTGCCTCGCTTTCATTAGTCTCTTGTAGCTTGAGAAGTCGGTCAGGACAATGCATAGCAAAGTGTCCCATCTTGTCACAACGGAAGCACACAACTTTGGATGCATCTCTTTCACACATTATAAATTTCTTTTAATAGATTCTAAATTATCTTTCATTGTACATGGGCATCATTCTATTTTTTATCAATTAGTTTAGTAAAACTTCATATGATCCCTAAATCAGTTGACAAACCACAATAAAATCGCTATTCTAAAGATACGTTGACAACAAAGGTTCCAAACCACTCTGACCATCTTCATATATTAGTTCATGATACAACTATGCATTAAAACAATACTTTCATCTTATTTGAATTTTTCTCAAAATCTATGTGTTAACCCCAACAAAATATTCAGTTTTTCTGTTAAAGATTAACATACTGAAACCTATAATCTTTAGTGTTGTTTTAAAATTTCTAACCACACTCTAAATTTTTATTAATGTATTCTTTACTATGTTTCATGATATGTGGGCATCGTTATATTTTTTATCAATTAATTTAATAAAACTTCATAGGCTTCCTAAATCAAGGGACAAACCACAATAAAATCGTTATTCTAGAGAAACAGAGAAAACAAAGATTACAAACCTCTCTGACGATCATCATATGTTATTTCATGATAAAAATATGCATTAAAACAATATTTTCATTTTTTTGAATTTTTCTCAAAATCTATCTCTTAACCCCTATAAAATATTCAGTTTTTCGGTAAATGGTTAATATACTAAAGCCTATAATCTTTAGTGTTGTTTTAAAAAATTTAACCACATTCCACATTTGTTTTAATGTATTCTAAACTCCCTTACATGGTACATGAGCATCGTTCTATTATTTTTATCAATTAATTTATTAAAACTTCATACGTTCCTTAAATCAAGGAACAAACCACAATAAATCGCAATTCTAGAGAAATAGAGACAACAAAGGTTCCAAACCTCTATGACAATCATAATATGTTAGTTCATGATACAACTATGCATTAAAAAAATATTGTTATATTTTTTTAATATTTTTCAAAATCTATGTATTAACCCCTACAGAATATTCAGTTTTTGGGTAAATGGTTAATATACTGAAGCCTATAATCTTTAGTGTTGTTTTAAAATTTTCTATTATTTTTATCAATTAATTTAGTAAAACTTCATATGCTCCATAAATCAGTGAAAAAACCACAGTAAAATCGCTATTCTAAAGAAACGAAGACAAAAAAGGTTCCAAACCTCTCTGACCATAATCATATGTTAGTTCATGATACAACTATGCATTAAAAAAATATTGTAACATTTTTTTATTTTTCTCAAAATCTATGTATTAATCCCTACAAAATATTCTGTTTTTCGGTAAATGGTTAATATACTGAAGCCAATAATCTTTAGTATTATTTTAAAAGTTATAACCACATTCTAATTTTTTTTAATAGATTCTAAATTATCTTTCATTGTACATGGGCATCATTCTATTTTTTATCAATTAATTTAATAAAACTTCATATGATCCCTAAATCAGTTGACAAACCACAATAAAATCGCTATTCTAAAGATACGTTGACAACAAAGGTTCCAAACCACTCTGACCATCTTCATATATTAGTTCATGATACAACTATATATTAAAAAAATACTTTCATCTTATTTTAATTTTTCTCAAAATCTATGTGCTAACCCCCTACAAAATATTCAGTTTTTCGGTAAACGATTACTATACTGAAGCCTATAATCTTTAATGTTGTTTTAAAATTTCTAACCACACTCTATATTTGTATTAATGTATTCTAAACTATCTTTCATTGTACATTGGCATCGTTATATTTTTTATCAATTAATTTAGTAAAACTTCATATTCTCCCTAAATCAAGAGACAAACCACAATAAAATGGTTATTCTAGAGAAACAGAGACAATAAAGATTCCAAACATCTCTGACCATAATAATATGTTAGTTCATCATTAAAACAATATTGTCACATTTTTTGAATTTTCTCAAAATTTATGTGTTAACCCTTATAAAATATTCAGTTTTTCGGTAAACGGTTAATATAGTGAAGCCTATAATTTTTAGTGTCTTTTTTAAATTTCTAACCACAATATACATTTGTATTAATGTATTGTAAACTATATTTGATGGTACATGGAAATTTTTCTATTTTTTATCAATTAATTTATCAAAAGTTCATATGCTCCCTAAATCAAGGGACAAACCACAATAAATCGCTATTCTAGAGAAACAGAGATAATAAAGGTTTCAAACCTCTCTTACCATCATCATATGTTAGTTCATGATACAACTATGCATTAAAATAATATTGTCATGTTTTATGATGTTTTCTCAAAATCAACGTATTAACTCCTACAAAATATTCTGTTTTTTCGGTTAATTGTTAACATATTAAAGCCTATAATCTTTGGTGTTGTTTTAAAAATTTTAACCACACTCTACATTTGTATTATTGTATTCTAAACTATCTTTCATGGTACCAGAGCATCGTTATATTTTTTATCCATTAATTTAGTAAGACTTCATATGCTCCCTAAATCAAGGGACAAACCACAATAAAATCGTTATTGTAGAGAAACAGAGACAATAAAGGTTCCAAACCTTTCTGACCATCATAATATGTTAGTTCATCATAGAATATGCATTACAA
The DNA here is from genome assembly GCF_000695525.1 of Brassica oleracea var. oleracea. Classification (NCBI taxonomy): domain Eukaryota; kingdom Viridiplantae; phylum Streptophyta; class Magnoliopsida; order Brassicales; family Brassicaceae; genus Brassica; species Brassica oleracea. The sequence continues at coordinate 613,381 of NC_027748.1, forward strand.
CAATATTTTGATACATTTTGAATTTTTCTCAAAATCTATGTGTTATCATTGAGTTTTTTGCTAAACGGTTAATATACTGAACCCTATAATCTTTAATGTTGTTCTAAATTTTCTAACCAAATTCCACATTTGTATTAATATATTATAAACTCTCTTACATGGTACATGAACATCGTTCTATTATTTTTATCAATTAATTTATTAAAACTTTATCTGCTCTCTAAATCAAAGGACAAACTACAATAAAATCGTTATTCTATAGAAACGAAGACAAAAAAGGTTCCAAACCTCTCTGACCATAATCATATGTTATTTCATGATGCAACTATGCATTAAAAAAATATTGTAACATTTTTTTATTTTTCTCAAAATCTATGTATTAATCCCTACAAAATATTCAGTTTTTCGGTAAATGACTAATATACTGAAGCCTATAATCTTTAGTGTTATTTTAAAAATTCTAACCACATTCTAAATTTGTATTAATAGATTCTAAATTATCTTTCATTGTAAATGGGCATCATTCTATTTTTTATCAATTAATTTAGTAAAACTTCATATGATCCCTAAATCAGTTGACAAACCACAATAAAATCGCTATTCTAAAGATATGTTGACAACAAAGGTTCCAAACCACTCTGACCATCTTCATAAATTAGTTCATGATACAACTATGCATTAAAACAATACTTTCATCTTATTTGAATTTTTCTCAAAATTTATGTGCTAACCCCCTACAAAATATTCAGTTTTTGGGTAAACGATTAATGTAGTGAAGCCTATAATCTTTAGTGTTGTTTTAAAATTTCTAACCACAATATACATTTGTATTAATGTATTGTAAACTATATTTGATGGTACATGAGCATTGTTCTATTTTTTATCAATTAATTTATCAAAACTTCATATGCCCCCTAATCAAGGGACAAACCACAATAAAATCGCATTTCTAGAGAAACAGAGATAATAAAGGTTCCAAATCTCTCTGATCATCATCATATGTTAGTTCATGATACAACTATGCATTAAAATAATATTGTCATGTTTTTTGATTTTTTTCTCATTCCACATTTGTATTAATATATTATAAACTCCCTTACATGGTACATGAGCATCGTTCTATTATTTTTATCAATTAATTTATTAAAATTTCATCTGCTCCCTAAATCAAAGGACAAACCACAATAAAATCGCAATTCTAGAGAAATGGAGGCAACAAAGGTTTCAAACCTCTATGACTATCATCATATGTTAGTTAATGATACAACTATGCATTAAAAAAATATTGTTATATTTTTTGAATTTTCTCAAAATTTATGTGTTAATCCCTACAAAATATTCAGTTTTTCGGTAAATGGTTAATATACCGAAGCCTATAATTTTTAGTGTTGTTTTAAAATTTCTCACCACATTTTACATTTGAATTAATGTATTCTAAGCTATCTTTGATAGAACACGGGCATTGTTCTATTTTTTATCAATTAATTTAATAAAACTTCATATGCTCCATAAATCAGAGGATAAACCCCAATAAAATCGTTATTCTAGAGAAACGGAGACAAAAAAAGTTTCAAACCTCTCAAACCATAATCATATGTTAGTTCATGATACAACTATGCCATAAAACAATATTGTAACATTTTTTGATTTTTTCTCTCAAAATCTATGTATTAACTAACCCCTACAAAATATTCTGTTTTTCGCTAAATGGTTAATATATATAAGCCTATAATCACTAGTGTTATTTTAAAAGTCCTAACCACATTCTAAATTTTATTAATAGATTCTAAATTTTATTTTATGGCACATGGACATCATTTTATTTTTTTTTATCAATGAATTCAGTAAAACTTCATATGATCCCAAAATCAGCTGACAAACCACAATAAAATCGCTATTCTAAAGATACGTTGACAACAAAGGTTCCAAACCACTCTGAACATCTTCATATATTACTTCATGATACAAATATGCATTAAAACAATACTTTCATATTTTTTAATTTTTTCTCAAAATCTATGTGTAACCCCTACAAAATATTTAGTTTTTCGGCAAACGATTAATATACTGAAGCCTATAATCTTTAGTGTTGTTTTAAAATTTCTAACTACATTCTACATTTGTATTAATGTATTCTAAACTATCTTTCATGGTACGTAGACATCGTTATAACTTTTATCAATTAATTTAGTAAAACTTTATATGCTCCCTAAATCAAGGGATAAACCACTATAAAATCGCTATTCTAGATAAACAAAGACAATAAAGGTTCAAACCTCTCTGACCATCCTCATGTGTTATTTCATTATAAAATATGCATTAAAACAATATTTTCATCTTTTATTAATTTTTTTCAAAATCTATGTGTTAACCCCTACAAAATATTCAGCTTTTCGGTAAATTATTAATATACTGAAGCTTATAATCTTTAGTGTTGTTTTAAAACTTCTAACCACATTCCACATTTGTATTAATCTATTTTAAACTCAGTACATGAGCATCGTTCTATTATTTTTATCAATTAATTTATTAAAACTTCATATGCTCCCTAAATCAAGGGACAAACCACAACAAAATCGCAATTCTAGAAAAAATGGAGACAACAAAGGTTCTAAACCTCTCTGACCATAATCATATGTTAGTTCATGATACAACTATGC
>NC_027748.1:616126-632435 GCF_000695525.1 Brassica oleracea var. oleracea
GGTTAATATACTGAAGCCTATAATCTTTAGTGTTGTTTTAAATTTTTTAGCTACATTATACATTTGTCTTATTGTATTCTAAACAATCTTTGATGGCACCTGGGCATTTTTCTATTTTTTATCAATTAATTTAGTAAAACTTCATATGCTCCATAAATCACCGGAAAAACCACAATAAAATCGCTATTCCATTGAAACGAAGACAAAAAAGGTTCCAAACCTTTCTGACCATAATCATAAGTTAGTTCATGATCCAACTATGCATTAAAAAATATTGTAACTTGTTTTATTTTTTCTCAAAATCTATTTATTAATCCCTACAAAATATTTTGTTTTTCGGTAAAAGGTTAATATACTGTAGCCTATAATCTTTAGTGTTATTTTAAAAGTTCTAACCACATTATAAATTTATATTAATAGATTCTAAATTATCTTTCATTGTACATGGGCATCATTCTATTTTTTATCAATTAATTTAGTAAAACTTAATATGATCCCTAAATCAATTCACAAACCACGATAAAATCGCTATTCTAAAGATACGTTGACAACAAAGGTTCCAAACCACTCTGACCATCTTCATATATTAGTTCATTATACAACTATGCATTAAAACAATACTTTCATCGTATTTGAATTTTTCTCAAAATCTATGTGTTAACCCCTACAAAATATTCAGTTTTTCGGTAAACGATTAATATACTGACGCCTATAATCTTTAATGTTGTATTAAAATTTCTAACCACACTCTACATTTGTATTAATGTATTCTAAACAATATTTCATTGTACAAGGGCATTGTTATATTTTTTATCAATTAATTTAGTAAAACTTCTTATGCTCCCTAAATCAAAGGACAAACCACAACAAAATCGCAATTCTAGAGAAATGAAGACAATAAAGGTTTCAAACCTCTCTGACCATAATCACATGTTAGTTCATGATACAACTATGCATTAAAGTAATATTTTCAGGTTTTTTGAATTTTTCGCAAAATCTATGTGTTAACCCCTACAAAATATTCAGTTTTTCGGTTAATGGTTAATATACTGGAGCCTATAATTTTTAGTGTTGTTTTAAAATTTCTAACCACAATATACATTTGTATTAACTTATTGTAAACTATATTTGATGGTACAGGGGCAATGCTCTATTTTTATGAATTAATTTATTAAAACTTCATATCCTCCATAAATCAGTAGACAAACCATAACAAAATCGTTATTCTAGAGAAACCGATACAACAAAGTTTCCAACTTCTCTGGCCATAATCATATGTTAGTTCATGATACAACTATGCATTAAAATAATATTTTCATGTTTTTTGAATTTTTATCAAAATCTATGTGTTAACCCCTACAAAATATTCAGTTTTTCGGTTAATGATTAACATACGGAAGCCTATAATCTTTATTGTTATTTTAAAATTTCTAACCACATAATACATTTGTATTAATGTATTGTAAACTACCTTTGACGGTACATATGCATTGTTCTATTTTTGAATCAATTAATTTATTAAACTTTCACATGCTCCATAAATCAGTAGACAAACCATAACAAAATTGATATTCTAGAGAAACGGAGACAAAAAGGTTCCAAACCTCACTGACCATATTCATATGTTAGTTTATGATACAACTATTCATTACAATAATATTTTCATGTTTTTTTAATTTATTTTCAAAATTTGTGGGTTAACCCCCTAAAAAATATTCAGTTTTTCGGTTAAAGGTTAATATACTGAAGCATATAATCTTTAGTGTTGTTTTAAAATTTCTAACCAAATTAAAAATTTGTATTAGTGTATTGTAAACTATCTTTGATGGTACACGGGCATTGTTCTATTTTTTTATTAATTAATTTATTTAAAATTTGTATGCTCCATAAATCAGTAGACAAACCATAATAAAATCGCTATTCCAGAGAAATGGAGACAAAAAAGGTTCCAAACCTCTCTGATCATAATCATACATTAGTTCATGATACAACAATGCATTAAAATAATATTGTCATGTTTTTTAAACTTTTCTCAAAATCTACGTGCTAACCCTTAAAAAATATTCAGTTTTTCGGTAAACGGTTAATATACTGAACCCTATAATCTTTAGTGTTGTTTTAAAATTTCTAACCACATTCCAAATTTATATTAATGTATTCTAAACTCCCTTACATGGTACATGAGCATCGTTCTATAATTTTTATCAATTAATTGATTAAAACTTCATATGTTCCTTAAATCAAGGAACAAACCACAATAAATCGCAATTCTAGAGAAATAGAGACAACAAAGGTTCCAAACCTCTATGACAATCATCATATGTTAGTTCATGATACAACTATTCATTAAAAAAATATTGTTATATTTTTTGAATATTTCTCAAAATCTATGTGTTAACAACCCCTACAAAATATTAAGTTTTTTGGTAAATGGTTAATATATTGGAGCCTATAATCTTTAGTGTTGTTTTAAAATTTCTAACCACATTATACATTTGCATTATTGTATTCTAAACTATCTTTGAATGTACATGGGCATTTTTCTATTTCTTATCAATTAATTTAGTAAAACTTCATATGCTCCATAAATCAGTGGAAAAACCACAATAAATTCGCTATTCTATAGAAACGAAGACAAAAAAAGTTCCAAACCTCTCTGACCATAATCATATATTAGTTCATGATCCAACTATGCATTAAAAAAATATTGTAACATTTTTTTATTTTTTTTCAAAATCTATGTATTGATCCCTACAAAATATTTTGTTTTTCGGTAAATGGTTAATATACTGAAGCATATAATCTTTAGTGTTATTTTAAAAGTTCTAGCCACATTATAAATTTGTATTAATAGATTCTAAATTATCTTTCATTGTACATGGGCATCATTCTATTTTTTATCAATTAATTTAGTAAAACTTCATATTATCCCTAAATCAGTTGACAAATCACAATAAACTCGCTATTCTAAAGATACGTTGACAACAAAGGTTCCAAACCACTCTGACCATCTACATATATTAGTTCATTATACAACTATGCATTAAAACAATACTTTCATCTTATTTGAATTTTTCTCAAAATCTATGTGTTAACCCGTACAAAATATTCAGTTTTTCGATAAATGATTAATTTACTGAATCCTATAATTTTTAGTGTTGTTTTAAAATTTCTAACCACATTCTACATTTGTAGTAATGTATTCTAAATTATCTTTCATTGTACATGGGCATCGTTATATTTTTTATCAATTAATTTAGTAAAACTTCATATGCTCTCTAAATCAAGGGACAAACCACAATAATATCGTTATTCTAGAGAAAAAGAGACAATAAAGGTTCCAAACATCTCTGACCATCATAATATGTTAGTTCATCATATAATATGCATTAAAAAAATATTTTCATATTTTTTGAATTTTCACAAAATCTATGTGTTAACCCCTATAAAACATTCAGTTTTTTGGTAAATGGTTAATATATTGAAGCCTATAATTTTTAATGTTGTTTTAAAATTTCTAACCACAATATACATTTGTATTAATTTATTGTAAACTATATTTGATGGTACATGGGCATTGTTCTATTTTTTATCAATTAATTTATCAAAACTTCATTAGCTCCCTAAATCAAGGGACAAACCACAATAAAATCGCTATTCTAGAGAAACGGAGATAATAAAGGTTTCAAACCTCTCTGATCATCATCATATGTTAGTTCATGATACAACTATGCATTAAAATAATATTGTCATGTTTTTTTATTTTTTCTCAAAATCTATGTATTAACTCCTACAAAATATTCTGTTTTTTCGGTTAATTGTTAACATATTGAAGCCTATAATCTTTCGTGTTGTTTTAAAATTTTTAACCACACTCTGCATTTGTATTATTCTATTCTAAACTATCTTTCATGGTACCTGGGTATCGTTATATTTTTTATCAATTAATTTAGTAAAACTTCATAAGCTCCCTAAATCAAGGGACAAACCACAATAAAGTCGTTATTCTAGAGAAACAGAGACAATAAAGGTTTCAAACCTCTCTGGCCATTATAATGATGCATTAAAATATTATTTTGATACATTTTGAATTTTTCTCAAAATCTAGGTGTTAACATTCAGTTTTTCGGTAAACGGTTAATATACTGAACCCTATAATCTTTAGTGTTGTTCTAAAATTTCAAACCACATTCCACATTTGTATTAATATATTATAAACTCTCTTACTTGGTACAAAAACATCGTTCTATTATTTTTATCAATTAATTTATTAAAACTTCATCTACTCCCTAAATCAAAGGACAAACCACAATAAAATCGCAATTCTAGAGAAATGGAGACAATAAAGGTTTCAAACCTCTATGACTATCATCATATGTTAGTTAATGATACAATTATGCATTAAAAAATATTGTTATATTTTTTGAATTTTCTCAAAATCTATATGTTAACCCCTACAAAATATTCAGTTTTTCGGTAAATGGTTAATATACCGAAGCCTATAATCTTTAGTGTTGTTTTAAAATTTCTAACCACATTATACATTTAAATTAATGTATTCTAAACTATCTTTGATAGTACACGGGCTTTGTTCTATTTTTTATCAATTAATTTAATAAAACTTCATATGCTCCATAAATCAGTGGATAAACCCCAAAAAAATTGTTATTCTAGAGAAACGGAGACAAAAAAAGTTTCAAACCTCTCAGACCATAATCATATGTTAGTTCATGATACAAATATGCAATAAAACAATATTGTAACATTTTTTGATTTTTTCTCTCAAAATCTATGTATTAACTAACCTCTACAAAATATTCTGTTTTTCGCTAAATGGTTAATATATATAAGCCTATAATCATTAGTGTTATTTTAAAAGTCCTAACCACATTCTAAATTTTATTAATAGATTCTAAATTCTATTTCATGGTACATGGACATCATTCTATTTTTTCTTATCAATGAATTTATTAAAACTTCATATGATCCCAAAATAAGCTGACAAACCACAATAAAATCGCTATTCTAAAGATACGTTGACAACAAAAGTTCTAAACCACTCTGAACATCTTCATATATTAGTTCATGATACAAATATGCATTAAAACAATAATTTCATATTTTTTAATTTTTCTCAAAATCTATGTGTAACCCCTACAAAATATTCAGTTTTTCGGCAAATATACTAAAGTCTATAATATTTAGTGTTGTTTTAAATTTTCTAGCCACATTATACATTTGTATTACTGTATTCTAAACAATCTTTGATGGTACATGGGCATTTTTCCATTTTTTATCAATTAATTTAGTAAAACTTTATATGCTCCCTAAATCAAGGGATAAACTACTATAAAATCGCTATTCTAGATAAACAGAAACAATAAAGGTTCCAAACCTCTCTGACCATCCTCATGTGTTATTTCATGATAAAATATGCATTAAAACAATATTTTCTTATTTTATGAATTTTTTAAAAAATCTATGAGTTAACCCCTATAAAATATTCAGCTTTTCGGTAAATGATTAATATACTGAAGCCAATAATCTTTAGTGTTTTTTTAAAACCTCTAACCACATTCCACATTTGTATTAATCTATTTTAAACTCACTTACATGGTGCATGAGCATCGTTCTATTATTTTTATCAATTAATTTATTAAAACTTCGTATGCTCCCTAAATCAAGGAACAAACCACAACAAAATCGTAATTCTAGAAAAAATGGAGACAACAAAGGTTTCAAACCTCTCTGACCATAATCATATGTTAGTTCATGATACAACTATGCATTAAAATAATATTTTCATGTTTTTTGAATTTTTTTCAAAATCCAGGTGTTAACCCCTACAAAATATTCAGTTTTTGGGTTAATGGTTAATATACTAAAGTCTATAATATTTAGTGTTGTTTTAAATTTTCTAGCCACATTATACATTTGTATTACTGTATTCTAAACAATCTTTGATGGTACATGGGCATTTTTCCATTTTTTATCAATTAATTTAGTAAAACTTCATATGCTCCATAAATCAAGGGATAAACTACTATAAAATCGCTATTCTAGATAAACAGAAACAATAAAGGTTCCAAACCTCTCTGACCATCCTCATGTGTTATTTCATGATAAAATATGCATTAAAACAATATTTTCTTATTTTATGAATTTTTTAAAAAATCTATGAGTTAACCCCTATAAAATATTCAGCTTTTCGGTAAATGATTAATATACTGAAGCCAATAATCTTTAGTGTTTTTTTAAAACCTCTAACCACATTCCACATTTGTATTAATCTATTTTAAACTCACTTACATGGTGCATGAGCATCGTTCTATTATTTTTATCAATTAATTTATTAAAACTTCGTATGCTCCCTAAATCAAGGAACAAACCACAACAAAATCGTAATTCTAGAAAAAATGGAGACAACAAAGGTTTCAAACCTCTCTGACCATAATCATATGTTAGTTCATGATACAACTATGCATTAAAATAATATTTTCATGTTTTTTGAATTTTTTTCAAAATCCAGGTGTTAACCCCTACAAAATATTCAGTTTTTCGGCAAACGATTAATATACTGAAGCCTATAATCTTTAGTGTTATTTTAAAAGTTCTAACCACATTATAAATTTGTATTAATAGATTCTAAATTATCTTTCATTGTACATGGGCATCATTCTATTTTTTATCAATTAATTTATTAAAACTTCATATGATCCCTAAATCAATTGACAAACCACAATAAAATCGCTATTCTATAGAAACGAAGACAAAAAAGGTTCCAAACCTCTCTGACCATAATCATATGTTAGTTCATGATCCAAATATGCATTAAAAAAATATTGTAAATTTTTTTATTTTTTCTCAAAATCTATGTATTAAGCCCTACAAAATATTCTGTTTTTCGGTAAACGGTTAATATACTGAAGCCTATAATCTTTAGTGTTATTTTAAAAGTTCTAACCACATTATAAATTTGTATTAATAGATTCTAAATTATCTTTCATTGTACATGGGCATCATTCTATTTTTTATCAATTAATTTATTAAAACTTCATATGATCCCTAAATCAATTGACAAACCACAATAAAATCGCTATTCTAAAGATACGTTGACAACAAAGGTTCCAAACCACTCTGACCATCTTCATATATTAGTTCATTATACAACTATGCATTAAAACAATACTTTTATCGTATTTGAATTTTTCTCAAAATCTGTGCGTTAACCCCTACAAAATATTCAGTTTTTCGGTAAACGATTAATATACTGAAGCCTATAATCTTTAATGTTGTATTAAAATTTCTAACCACACTCTACATTTGTATTAATGTATTCTAAACTATCTTTCATTGTACATGAGCATTGTTAATATTTTTTATCAATTAATTTAGTAAAACTTCATATGCTCCCTAAATCAAGGGACAAACCACAACAAAATCGCAATTCTAGAGAAATGGAGACAACAAATGTTTCAAACCTCTCTGACCATAATCATGTTAGTTCATGATACAACTATGCATTAAAATAATATTGTCAGGTTTTTTGTATTTTTCTCAAAATCTATGTGTTAACCCTACAAAGTATTCAGTTTTTCGGTTAATGGTTAATATACTGGAGCCTATAATTTTTAGTGTTGTTTTAAAATTTCTAACCACAATATACATTTGTATTAATTTATTGTAAAGTATATTTGATGGTACACGGGTATTGTTCTATTTTTATGAATTAATTTATTAAAACTTCATATGCTCCATAAATGAGTAGACAAACCATAACAAAATCGTTATTCTAGAGAAACAGATACAACAAAGGTTCCAAACCTCTCTGACCATAATCATATGTTAGTTCATGATACAACTATGCATTAAAATAATATTTTCTTGTTTTTTGAATTTTTATCAATATCTATGTGTTAACCCCTACAAAATATTCAGTTTTTCGGTTAATGGTTAACATACTGAAGTCTATAATCTTTATTGTTATTTTAAAATTTCTAACCACATAATAAATTTGTATTAATGTATTGTAAACTATCTTTTATTGTACATAGGCATTGTTCTATTTTTGCATCAATTAATTTATTAAACTTTCACATGCTCCATAAATCAGTAGACAAACCATAAAAAATTGTTATTCTAGATAAACGGAGACAAAAATGTTCCAAACCTCACTGACCATATTCATATGTTACTTTATGATACAACTATTCATTAAAATAATATTTTCATGTTTTTTTAATTTTTTTCAAAATTTATGGGTTAACCACCCCTACAAAATATTCAGTTTTTCGGTTAAAGGTTAATATACTGAATCATATAATCTTTAGTGTTGTTTTAAAATTTCTAACCAAATTATAAATTTGTATTAGTGTATTGTAAACTATCTTTTAAGGTACATGGGCATTGTTCTATTTTTTATCAATTAATTTATTTAAATTTCGTATGCTCCATAAATCAGTAGACAAACCATAATAAAATCGCTATTCCAGAGAAACGGAGACGAAAAAGCTTCCAAACCTCTCTGACCATAATCTTACATTAGTTCATGATACAACTATGCATTAAAATAATATTGTTATGTTTTTTGATTTTTTTCTCAAAATCTATGTGTTAACCCCTACAAATTATTCAGTTTTTCGGTTAATGGTTAATATACTGAAGCCTATAATCTTTAGTGTTGTTTTAAAATTTCTAGCCATATTATACATTTGTATTAATTTATTGTAGACTATCTTTGAAGGTACATGGGCGTTGTTCTATTTTTTATCAATTAATTTATTAAAACTTCATACGTTCCTTAAATCAAGGGACAAACCACAATAAAATCGCAATTCTATAGAAATAGAAACAACAAAGGTTTCAAACCTCTCTGCCCATCATCATATCTTAGTTCATGATACAACTATGCATTAAAAAAATATTGCTATTTTTTTGAATTTTTCTCAAAATCTAAATGTTAACCCCTACTAAATATTTAGTTTTTCGGTCAACGGTTAACATACTGAAGTCTATGATCTTCGGTGTTGTTTTAAAATTTCTAACCACACTCTACATTTGTATTAATGTATTCTAAACTATATTTCATGGTATGTGGACATCGTTATATTTTTTATCAATTAATTTAGTAAAACTTCATATGCTCCCTAAATGATGGGACAAACCACAATAAAATCGTTATATTAGAAAAAAAGATACAACAAATATTTCAAACCTTTTTGGCCATCATAATATGTTATTTCATAATACAAATATGCATTAGAACAATATTTTATATATTTTGAATTTTTTTCAAAATCTATGTGTTAATATTCAGTTTTTCGGTAAACGGCTATATACTGAACCCTATAATCTTTAGTGTTGTTTTAAAATTTCTAACTATATTCCACATTTTTATTAATATATTATAAACTCCATTACATGATACATGAGCATCGTTCTAATATTTTTATCAAAACTTCATCTGCTCCCTAAATCAAAGGACAAACCACAATAAAATCAAAATTCTAAAGAAATGGAGACAACAAAGGTTCCAAACCTCTTTGACCATCATCATATGTTCATTCATGATACAACTATGCATTAAGAAAATATTGTTATATTTTTTGAATTTTTCAAAATCTATATGTTAACCCCTACAAAATATTCAATTTTTCGGTAATTGTTAATATACTGAAGCCTATATATAATCTTTAATGTTTTTTTAAAATTTCTAACCACATTATACATTTGCATTAATGTATTCTAAACTATCTTTGATAGTACATGGGCATTGTTCTATTTTTTATCAATTAATTTAATAAAACTTCATATGCTCCATAAATCAGTGGATAAACCACAATAAAATCGTTATTTTAGAGAAACAGAGACAAAAAAGGTTTCAAACCTCTCTGGCCATAATAAAATGTTAGTTCATACAACTATACTTTAAAACAATAATGTAACATTTTTTATTTCTTCTCAAAATCTATGTATTAACTAACCCCTATAAAATGTTAAGTTTTTCACTAAACGGTGAATATATTTAAGCTTATAATCTTTAGCGTTATTTTAAAAGTTCTAACCACATTCTAAATTTTTATTAATATATTATAAATTCTATTTCATGGTACATGGACATCATTCTATTTTTTTATTAATGAATTTAGTAAAACTTTATATGATCCCAAAATCAGCTGACAAACCACAATAAAATCGCTATTCTAAAGATACGTTGACAACAAATGTTCCACACCACTATGAACATCTTCATATATTAGTTCATGATACAACTATGCATTAAAACAATACTTTCATATTTTTTAAAAAAATCTCAAAATCTATGTGTAACCCCTACAAAATATTCAGTTTTTCGGCAAACGATTAATATACTGAGCTTATAATCTTTAGTGTTGTTTTAAAATTTCTAAGCACACTCTACATTTGTATTAATGTATTTTAAACTATCTTTCATGGTACGTAGGCATCGTTATATTTTTTAATCAATTAATTTAGTAAAACTTCATATGGTCCCTAAATCAAGGGATAAACCACAATAAAATCGCTATTCTAGATAAACAGAGACAATAAAGGTTCCAAAACTCTATGATCATCATGTGTTATTTCATGATAAAATATGTATTAAAACAATATTTTCATATTTTATGAATTTTTCTCAAAATCTATGTGTTAACCCCTATAAAACATTCAGTTTTTTCGGTAAACGGTTAATATACCGAAACCTATAATCTTTAATGTTGTTTTAAAATTTCTAACCACATTCCACATTTGTATTAATGTATTCTAAACTCACTTACATGGTACATGAGCATCGTTCTATTATTTTTATCAATTAATTTATTAAAACTTCGTATGCTCCCTAAATCAAGGAACAAACCACAAAAAAAAATCGCAATTCTAGAGAAATGGAAAAAACAAAGGTTCCAAACCTCTCTGACCATCGTCATAATATGTTAGTTCATGATACAACTATGCATTAAAAAATATTGTTATATTTTTTGAATTTTTCTCAAAATATATGTGTTAACCCCCCTACAAAATATTCAGTTTTTCGGTAAAAGGTTAATATACTGAAGCCTATCATCTTTAGTGTTGTTTTAAAATTCGTAACTACATTATACATTTGCATTAATGTATTCTAAGCTATCTTTGATGGTACATGAGCATTGTTCTATTTTTTTATCAATTAATTTAGTAAAACTTCATATGCTCAATAAATCAGTGGAAAAACAACAATAAAATCGTTATTCTAAAGAAACATAGAAATTTTTTTCCAAACCTCTCTGACCATAATCATATGTTAGTAAATGATAAAACTATGCATTAAGACAATATTGTAACATTTTTTTATTTTTTCTTGAAATCTATGTTTTAACCCCAATAAAATATTCAGTTTTTCGGTAAATGGTTAATATACTGAATCCTATAATCTTTAGTGTTATTTTAAAAGTTCTAACCACATTCTTAATTTTTATTAATAGATTATAAATTCTCTTTCATGGTACATGGACATCATTTTATTTTTTTATCAATTAATTTAGTAAAACTTCATATGATCCCTAAATGAGCTGATAAACCACAATAAAATCGCTATTCTAAAGATACGTTGACAACAAAGGTTCCAAACCACTCTGAACATCTTCATATATTAGTTCATGATACAACTATGCATTAAAATAATACTTTCATATTTTTGAATTTTTCTCAAAATCCATGTGTAACCCCCTACAAAATATTCAGTTTTTCGGTAAAGGATTAATATACTGAAGCCTATAATCTTTAGTGTTGTTTTAAAATTTCTAACCACACTCTATATTTGTATTAATGTATTCTAAACTATCTTACATGGTACGTAGGCATCGTTATATTTTTTATCAAATAATTTAATAAAACTTCGTATGCTCCCTAAATCAAGGGACAAACCACAATAAAATCGCTATTCTAGAGAAACAGAGACAAGAAAGGTTTCAAACCTCTCTGACCTTCATCATATGTTAATTCATGATAAAGTATGCATTAAAACAATATTGTCATATTTTTTGAATTTTCTCAAAATCTATGTGTTAATAACCCCCTATAAAATATTCACTTTTTCGGTAAATGGTTAATATATTGAAGCCTATAATCTTGAGTGTTTTTTAAAAAATTGTAACCACATTATACATTTGTATTAATGTATTGTAAACTATATTTGAAGGTACATGGGCATTGTTCTATTTTCTATCAATTAATTTATTAAAACTTCATATGCTACATAAATCAATAGACAAACCATAATAAAATCGCTATTCTAGAGAAACGGAGACAACTAAGATTCCAAACCTCTCTGATCATCATAATATGTTATTTCATGATAAAAAAAATATGCATTAAAACAATATTATCATTTTTTGAATTTTTCTCAAAATCTCACTGCAAAATATTCAGTTTTTCGGTTAATGGTAAAATACTGAAGCCTATAATCTTTAGTGTTGTTTTAAAATTTCTAATCACACTCTACATTTGTATTAATGTATTGTAAACTATCTTTCATGGTACATTGACATTGTTCTATTTTTTTTTATCAATTAATTTATTAAAACTTCGTATGCTCCTTAAATCAGTAAACAAACCTTAATAAAATCGCTATTCTAGAGAAACAGAGACAAAAAAACGTTCCAAACCTCTCTGACCATAATCATATGCTAGTTCATGATACAACTATGCATTAAAATTATATTCTCATGTTTTTTGAATTTTTTTCAAATTCTAACCTCTACAAAATATTCATTTTTTCGTTTAAATGTTAATAAACTGAAGCTTATAATCTGTAATGTTGTTTAAAATTTCTAACCACATTATACATTTGTATTAATGTATTGTAAACTATCTTTGATAGTACATGGTCATTCTTCTATTTTTTAACAATTAATTTATTAAAACTTTATATGCTCCATAAATCAGTAGACAAACCATAATAAAATCGCTATTCTATAGAAATGGAGACAAAAAAGGTTTCACACCTCTCCGACCATAATCATATGTTAGTTTATGATCCAACTATACATTAAAATAATATTTTTCATGTTTTTTTATTTTTTCTTAAAATCTATATGTTAACCGTACAAAATATTCAGTTTTTCGGTTAATGGTTAACATACTAAAGCCTATAATCTTTAGAGTTGTTTTTAAATTTCTAACAACACTATACATTTGTATTAATGTATTCTAAACCATCTTTCATGGTACGTGGGCATCGTTATATTTTTTATCAATTAATTTAGTAAAACTTCATATGCTTCTTATATCAAGGGACTAATCACAATAAAATCGCTATTCTAGAGAAACAGAGACAATAAAGGTTCCAAACCTCTCTGACCATCATCATATGTTAGTTCATGATACAAATATTCATTAAAACAATAATGTCATATTTTTTGAATTTTTCTCAACATCTGTGTATTAACCTCTACAAAATATTCAGTTTTTCGGTTAATGGTTAACATATTGAAACCTATAATCTTTAGTGTTGTTTTCAAATTTCTAACCACACTCTACATTTGTATTAATGTATTCTAAGTTATCTTTCATGGTACGTAGGCATCGTTATATTTTTTTATCAATTAATTTAGTAAAACTTCATATGCTCCTTAAATCAAGAGACAAACCACAATAAAATCGCTATTCTAGCCCACTTCCTAGTGACAATAAAGAGAAATTCTAATATATAACAATATTGTTTTAATGCATCACGACACAAGCTCCGCTATCATGCATATTTGTATCATGGCAAACTTATTTATATCATGAATTTTTTTATCAATTAATTTAGTAAAATTTTGCATGGTTCCTTAAATCATGACACAAGCCCCAATACGAAGAAGGGAAGCCCCAATATGAACAAGGGAAGTTCTTACATTGCTATCGACTCACGAGTCATAGATAATGCAAATAATCAATAATATTACATTGATATAGTATATATAACGTATATGTGTGTCTGTCAACGAACACTTTATATATTTATATATTATGGTTTATATATTATGGTCTGACTCGTTCGATTTAATCATAATATGTAATTTTATAGTCTTCATAAAGATATATAGCCTGTTTTTCTTTTTAAACTAAGATATAGCCTGTTTTCTTGTAATTTCAAGAATGGTCGTTATGCCACGACCAAATTTAAATTCGTGTAATACATAGAGTTAGAAAAATAGTTGGATACTTTGGCTATTCTTATAATCTTATTCATACATTCGAAAACTGGGACATCTTAAATGCATACTTAAATTTGTGAACACAAATATTGATCTATAAGTTCTTAGTCTATAAACGTAGTAAATTAAATAAGAAGGCACTTGCAAAACTAATCCAGAAATAAATATAATAGTATACAAAATTTATAAATTAAAGTTTATTTATATTAATATTAAGTTATTATCACTTGATATGTGTTCTATGTTCTATATTATGTATATAATACATGCTGTATATATATTGAAATAGGAATTAATATAATTTTAATACCTTAAATTTTTAAAATATCTGGATTTCCAATGTAGTTTTTTGACAATTTTATATTTAATATTTTAGTTTAAATAAAAGATGTTTCAAAGTGGATCATATATATATATATATATTATGAATATAATATAATATATCATATTTCTGACATTTTCTAGCTTTTATGTATCACCATGAGTGATTATTTCATGACATTTCTTCAGAAACAAGAAAGAAAGAAATGCATATATATTATGACATCTTCCAGAATTTTATTTTAAGTACATCCACACTTCACCTAACGTGAGTGTTTTCTTTATTTGATTTCTTTTTTGATTTTATTCCCTTCCATCAATTCTTAAATCTTATAGGTTTGATCCTATAGAATCTGACACATGTTCTCATTGAGCGAATGGTACTAAATTTTAACTCTTTTCCAGCATATAAATATTGTATAGGTAAGATTGCTCCGAAGGAAATCCAGATCAATCAAATATTTAAGTTTGTACATTTCTGTTAGAGGGGCATATGCTGTACCAAAGTATGAATCTTATGACCGATTGAATTAATTAATTTGTAAATGACAAATGCAATCTGAGTAAAAATTAATTGTCAATTCCTTTTTGAACTAAACTCAATTATGGAACACACTATCGCTTTAAATCATGCTCTCACATTTCGTGGAGTACTTTAAGAACTATGTAAGGAATCATTATTTAATTTAAACTATAAATTTTTAATATGCTAGTGAGTTATGATGACATTTTCAACTAGTGTTACCGTTGATCTCGCCTACTTTGTTTATCATATGCACAATATTTTATTATGGTATATTCTTAAGTTTCAACTTTTTTTTGAACATTAAGTTTCAAATTTCAATACCAATTGATTTGGCTGTCAACAGATAAAACAGTACCAGTAGATTTACAGTGGTTATAAAATGTATCCGACTTAAAATTAAAGGGGCATCTGTAGTAACAAAGTACAACTACCACCAGTCTTCAAGTTCCAATGCCATTTTTTCAGCTCGACCTTTGCAATTGCTAACTAAAATAATTATCTTCGGAGATCTATAAAAGAGGATAAAATTAAAAACTTTATAGACCGCGAAAGATCATGTGGGATTTCATTTTTAAACATCAAAAGGGACATACCTCTTATCTTCTTTTCTTGGTCTGATCAATGATCTAAATAAGGTTTATTATCAATCACACTATCACTCTGAGCTAGTATCCTCTCACGTGAATTTGATAGCATTTCCAGAAAATATATTGTTTATAACTACCAGGTATTTAACATTTCTCTAAACATGCCGTTTTGGCTAAAGTTATCATGAAAATATCGAAATTTACGGTAACAATACAAAGGTATACACTACAAGAAAACAGCGGCATACCGAGGGAAAAAATAGTCGGTATGTCGTCGGAATAACGTTATTCCGACGACATACCGATGAAACAAGTCCTCGCAAATAACTCTTCGGAAATTTATTTTTCTTCGGAAATCCCTCGGAAATTTCCGACGGAATTCCGAGGAAACTCCGAGGACCACCAGTTCGTCGGAAAGGTCCTCGGAATATACCGAGGGAGAACTTCTTCGGGATATTTCGATGGACTTTCCGATGGTCCAATCCTCAGAAGTTCCGACGAAATGTTCTTCGGAATTTTCATCGGGAATTTCCAAGGAACGGAGTCCTCGGAAAATTCCGAGGAATGAGTCCCTCGGTATATTCCGAGGAAGGAGTCCCTCGGTATATTCCGAGGAAATGTTCGTCGGAAATTTCCGAGGGTTCATTTCCTCGGAATTTCAAAAAAAAATTAACTTT